>NC_084464.1:94132094-94239594 GCF_027409185.1 Cynocephalus volans | reverse complement strand
GAGAAAAATGTCTTTGGAATTTTGATGGGGATTGCATTGAATTTGTATATCACTTTGGGGTAGTATGGACATTTTCACTATGTTGATTCCTCCAATCCAAGAGCATAGGATATCTTTCCATCTTCTTGTATCCTCTCTAATTTCTCTCAGCAGTGGTTTGTAGTTCTCATTATAGAGATTTTTCACCTCCTTGGTTAACTCAATTCCTAAGTATTTTGTTGTTTTGGTGGCTATTGTAAACGGGCAAGCTTTCTTGATTTCTGGTTCTGCATGTTCACTATTGGAGAAAAGAAATGCTACTGATTTTTGTGTGTTGATTTTGTATCCTAATACTGTGCTGAAATCATTTATCAATTCCAAGAGTTTTTTTGTAGAGGTTTTAGGCTGTTCAATATATAGGATCATGTCATCTGCAAACAGGGACAGTTTGACTTCATCTTTTCCAGTCTGGATGCCCTTTATTTCCTTCTCTTCTCTGATTGCTCTGGCTAGTACTTCCAACACTATGTTGAATAGGAGTGGTGAGAGTGGGCATCCTTATCTAGTTCCTGTTCTTAAAGGAAAAGCTTTCAGCTTTTCCCCATTCAGGATGATATTGGCAGTGGGTTTGTCATATATGGCTTTAATTATGTTGAGATACTTTCCCTCTATACCTCACTTATAGAGGGTCTTTGTCATGAATGAGTGCTGAACTTTGTCAAATGCTTTTTCAGCATCTATAGAGATGATCATATGGTCCTTGTGTTTGAGTTTATTAATATGGTGTATCACATTTATTGATTTGCATATGTTGAACCAACCTTGCATCCCTGGTATGAATCCCACTTGATCGTGATGAATAATTTTACGTATGTGTTGCTGTATTCTGTTTGCTAGTATTTTAGTGAGGATTTTTGCATCTATATTCATCAAGGATATTGGCCTGTAGTTTTCTTTTTTGGTTATATCTTTGCCTGGCTTTGGTATCAGGATGATGTTTGCTTCATAGAATGAGTTTGGGAGAGTTGCGTCCGTTTCAATCTTTTGGAATAGTTTGTAAAGAATCGGTGTCAATTCCTCTTTGAATGTTTGGTAAAATTCTGCTGTGAATCCATCTGGTCCTGGGCTTTTCTTTGTTGGGAGCCTTCTGATAACAGCTTCAATCTCCTTTATTGTTATTGGTCTGTTCAAATTTTCTACGTCTTCATGGTTCCGTTTTGGGAGCTTGTGTGTGTGTCCAGAAATTTATCCATTTCCTCCAGATTTTCAAACTTGTTGGCGTATAGTTGTTTATAGTAGTCTCAAATGATTCCTTGTATTTCAGATGAATCGGTTGTAATATCGCCTTTTTCATTTTTAATTTTTGTTATTTGAGTCTTCTCTCTTCTTTTTTTTGTTAGCCATGCTAATGGTTTGTCAATTTTATTTATCTTTTCAAAAAACCAACTTTTTGATTCGTTGATCTTTTGAATTGTTTTTTGGTTTTCAATTTCATTCAGTTCTGCTCTGATCTTAATGATTTCTTTCCATCTGCTAACTTTAGGTTTGGATTGTTCTTGTTTTTCTAGTTCTTTAAGGTGAAGTGTTAGGTTGTTCACTTGCCATCTTTCTATTCTTCTGAAGTGAGCGTTTAATGCAATAAATTTTCCCCTCAATACTGCTTTTGCAGTATCCCACAGGTTTTGGTATGATGTATCATTGTTTTCATTAGTTTCAATAAATTTTTTGATTTCCTGCTTGATTTCTTCTTGGACCCATATGTCATTAAGTAGAATGCTGTTTAATTTCCATGTGTTTCTATAGTTTCCAGAGTTTCGTTTGTTATTAATTTCTAGTTTTAATCCATTGTGGTCTGAGAAGATACATGGGATAATTCCAATTTTTTTGAATTTATTGAGACTTGATTTGTGACCTAATATGTGATCTATCCTGGAGAATTATCCATGTGCTGATGAGAAGAATGAATATTCTGAGGTTGTTGGGTGGAATGTTCTGTAGATATCTGCCAATTCCAATTGGTCTAGAGTCTTGTTTAGATCTTGTGTTTCTCTACTGATTCTTTGCCTAGATGATCTGTCTAATATTGACAGTGGAGTGTTCAGGTCCCCTGCTATTATGGTATTAGTGTCTATTTCCTTCTTTAGGTCTAATAGAGTTTGTTTTATAAATCTGGCTGCTCCAACATTGGGTGTGTACATATTTATGATTGTTATGTCTTCTTGATGGATCAGTCCTTTTATCATTAAGTAGTGTCCCTCGTTGTCTCTTTTTATGGTTTTTAGTTTAAAGTCTATTTTGTCAGATATAAGAATAGGTACTCCAGCTCGTTTTTCTTTTCTGTTTGCCTGGTAAATCTTTTTCCATCCTTTCACTCTTAGTCTGTGTGAATCTTTATGGGTGAGGTGGGTCTCTTGTAGGCAGCATATAGTTGGGTCCTGCTTTTTGACCCAGTCAGCCAGTCTGTGTCTTTTAATTGGGGAATTTAAGCCTTTTACATTAAGAGTTGTTATTGAAAGGTGTTGATTTATTCCTAGCATTTTATTGGTTGTTTGGTTGTCTTAGGTGTCTTTTGTTGCTTGCTTTCTGATTTACTGTTTGGTTTCTGTGTTTGTTGGTTCCTTAGGTTGTAGATAGTGTTTTTGTTTGCTTGTTTTCTCTTCATGAATGCCATTTTTATTATACTAGCGGGTTTAGATTTTTCTTGGGTTTTTATGGCAGTGGTAGTTATTTTTCAGGAACCAAACCCAGTACTCCCTTGAGGATTTCTTGTAAGGGATGGTCGTGTGGTAGTGAACTCCCGCAGTTTTTGTTTGTCTGAGAAGTATACTATTTGCCCCTCATTTCGGAAGGATAGCCTTTCAGGGTAGAGTATTCTTGGCTGGCAATCTTTGTCTTTTAGTATTTTGAAAATATCATCCCATTCCTTTCTAGCTTTTAGGGTTTGTGATGAAAAGTCTGATGTTAACCTGATTGGGGCTCCCTTATAGGTGATTTGACGCTTCTCTCTTGCAGCTTTTAAGATTCTCTCTTTGTCTCTGAGTTTTGCCAATTTGACTATGACATGTCTTGGAGAAGGTCTTTTTGGGTTGAATACATTTGGAGATCGTTGAGCTTCCTGGATCTGAAGATCTGTGATTTTTCCTATACCTGGGAAGTTTTCTGCCACTATTTTGTTGAATATGTTTTCTATGGAATCTCCATTTTCCTCCCCTTCTGGAATACCCATGACTCGGATATTTGATCGCTTATGGTTGTCTGATAACTCTCTCAGATTTTCTTCCATGTCCTTGATTCTTTTTTCTTTCTTTTTGTCTGCTTGTGTTATTTCAAACAGCCCATCTTCAAGTTCAGAGGTTCTCTCTTCAACTTCGACAAGCCTGCTGGTTAAACTCTCCGTTGTGTTTTTTATCTCACTGAATAACTTCTTCAGTTCAGCAAGTTCTGCTACATTTTTTTTCAGGACATTGATTTCCTTGTACATTTCCTCTTTCAGGTCCTGTATACTTTTCCTCATTTCATCATGATGTCTAGCTGAGTTTTCTTGTATCTCATTCAGTTTCCTTAGAATTATCACTCGAAATTCCTTGTCAGTTATTTCAAGGGCTTCTTGTTCTATAGGATCTAGAGTTTGAGATTTATTAACTTTTGGTGGTGTACTTTCTTGATTTTTTGTATTTCTGGTATCTTTTTTTTGGTGTTTATTCATTGTGGCAGGGGGTTTCACAGACCACCAGTTTGAGACTAGTGACTCACTAGGATGTTGCTGTGGTTGCCAATTTCGTATGGCTCCCTCCGTGACTGCTCGGAGTCACTCCCTCGGACTGTGTGTGGTTGCCTCGGGTCTTGGGCTTCTCCGGGGAGCCACCTTTCTGGTCAGCTTGGACTCTGCTGGGCTGGTGGATCACGAACCATAGGGTTTGTGATCTCTGTTGAGCTTTCACTTCCTGTGCAGGACTTCTCCCTGTTCCGTGTGCTCTGGCCCAGGCTGTTAGATCGTGCAGTGGCGACCCCACCGGGTGTGTGGTTTCTGTCGAGTCTCCGCCTCCCTGGCCGCAAGTCTCCCCACTCTGTGTGCACTGTGCTGGGCTGGGGCGTGTCTTCTGCACCCCTCGTCTATCAGCTGGGCCTTCAAGACCCTGCTCGGCACCGCCTCGCCCAGGAAGTCTACCAGGTTTCTGGTAGGCCCAGAGGACCAGTCGCTCTGGGTGCCTTTGTAGCACTGTGTAGATCTTTCTCGGGTCTTGTTCACCTTTGTATCCCCCCGGCATAGACCTAATCTAGCGCCCTCCTGCAGCCAGCTCTCTGGCAGGTTCAAGCGGACCTGGGAACTCTCCTACCACACTATTTCCAACCAGAAATTCGTTAGGCTTTTTTCCAAACTGGTGGCCGCAGAGATGGTATCTGCCTCCCAGTAACAGGAAGTTTACCGGGGGCCGGAGGCCAGGGTGTGGTGGAGTGACAGTCGGCCTGCCCGTACTTCCTTGCCCTCCCGACACTGGCCTGGGACGCCCCCCGCCACCAGCCCCGCCATAGAACTGCGGAGGGAGTGGGAGGGGAGGCCGGCCCGCATGCTCCGGAAAGCCCCGCGCCGGGCCAAGCAAGTGGGAAGGCTCAGTGACGGCCGAGCCGGGCGGAGCTGCCAGCACCTGGGAAAATGGAGGCAGCCCCGGGGCGGTGAGTGGCCTGGTGGTGCAGGCGGGAGCCGGGTGGGCGTCAGCCTCCCAAACAGGGCTGGTCCAGGGGTCACTCACAGGGCTGTGCCAGGTCGGGTGCTCACTCTCTGTCTCTGGTTTGTCACCTTCTCCATTCTCGGCCGCTGCCGCCTCGGGCTGTTCAGTTGCGGCGCGGCTCGGGTGCTCCCAGGAATCTTCTTTAATGCCAGCCTGAAACCTCGAATCCTGAATAGGGCAGCTGGCCGCCTTCAGCGCGGCCCCAGCCTCCTGGATCCTGTCTGCATCCACAGCAGCCCTGGCGCCCTGTTTCCTGTTTAGAGACTCACTTTTGCAGCTAAGAAACAGTTCTTTTCCTGCTCCACACTTCAAAGCTGTTGCCTGTAAATGAGGCAGCCTCTCCTGCCGGGGGCAAAGTGGCAGTCACCCCCCACGACCGGCCAGCAGCTGCGGTCCTCCCTTAAGAGATGGCAAGAGGAAGGTCCACAAGTTTCCCGGCTGCCTGAGGCCCAGTGGCCGCCTTTTCCACCTCAGCTACTCCGTGCCAACCGCCACAGCCACCGCCATCTTGAAAACTCCCTCTTATTCAGAATTTAAGTACCTCTTGTTCGTTTGTTTGATAACTCTATAGGTTAGTCACTGTTTTCATTGCTTCATATTTTCAGTGTGTAGACTTATTCCCTTCTTTACCTGATTGCATTTTGGCCCTTTTGTCAAGGAAAAGTACATGCTTGATAAATTTCTTTGGTAGAGTCTGTGGATAGTGAAATCAGTTTTGTTCATCTCAAAATGTTATTTTGACCCCTTTCTTCACATTTTTGTTTGCTAAACAATTCTAAATTAGCAGTTGTTTTCTTTCAGCATTATTCCACTTTCTTCTAGCTTCCTTTGTTGCTATTGAGAATCTAACTCATATTCTTTTATGGATAATCTGTCTTTTTTCTCTGGCTGCTTTTTCTATCTTCTATTTGTCTGTTTTTTAGAATTTGACTATATATGTCCCATGTTGAACTCACTTTGTGGGTTTTCTCTTATTTTTTATGTGTGGGATTTGTTGTATCTTCCATCAGTTCTGGAAATTTTCTGTGGATTCATAGTGGATCCATTTTCTCCCCTCCACCTAGAGCCACTAGCAAGACAGATAATTTATTTGCTGCCTGCTTTTGTAGGGTGGATTTTTTTTCCTAGCTGACTCTTCCCTTGAGAATGAAGCCTTTTCTGAGTTTTAGTTTTAAGCAGAGGTTTCTCCAGTCTTACTCCCATCCTACAAAGGCCCAAGGCTTTATCATCTGTTTCTTTGAGTACAGCAGGCAGGTAGTCAAAACAAAAGCTCTTGGCCATTAGTCTTCAGTTGAAATCCCCAGGGCTGTCAGCTTACTCACTTGCTAGTTTCCTAATCTTGCTTTGTTTCTGGTCTCAGAGTATTTCTCTTACTTTCTTGTAAGCTCATCAGTTTTTAAGAGGTATCATGTGTGAGTACATACAAATTTTTACATATATATAGTATTCTTACAGGATTTATTTTGCAAGAGTTTTTTCGGGATCTCTACTAATAGAAATGGAAGTCTGTCTTTTGCCTTTTAATGGAAATGTTCTGTCATTATTTTTTTAATCAAAAATCACATTTTGTTTCTTCTGACACTTCTTCCTACAGGTGAGCAGTAGGTCATCCAGTCCCAGTGTCAGAATGATCACTACCTCAGGACCAACCTCAGAAAAGCCAACTCGAAGTCATCCATGGACCCCTGATGATTCTACAGGTGATCAGTCTATTTTCTCATTATAATTATGAAGTTGAATTCATCATGTTTGTGTTCATTTAGTGGTGTCGTCAATCTTTACAAAGGCAGGCATTATATAGTAGTTTAGATTTTCGTATTAATAAAATCAACTATTTAGCAATAAATTTTAAAATGTCTCTTTGAATTACTAAGACAGAGACTGTCTTGCCGTCTGTGTTTTTTTTTCCAAGATACTAAACATGTATTATGAAGATAGTTTTGGTTTTTTTACAGTTAGGAAGCATATTGTATTCTTGATACTTTAGTCTCTGGTTTTCCTGTTATGACTAAAGTCAATATCTTCTAAATCAAATCAACACAGTGGTAAAAATAATCATCATCCTCATCTTCATCTGAATCTTTTGTTTTAAGGGCATAAGATATCATGTACCTAGGGAGAAAAAAATTCTAAGCATTGACCTTTTGAATCATTTTTAACTGATAGGGAGACTTCATTTCAATTATATAAGTATTATATTGATTAAGCCTTTAAAAGCCTGTTAAGAGTTATTAAAATTCCCCAACATGAATAACTAACTGGTCACAATATTAGTATTAAAATCTGTCTGTCTGTAATAGTTTTATTACGGGCAAACAGGAAATGATGTGCTATAGTAGAATTAACTTTTCCCTAACATTAAGAGAATACTTTGATAAATACCTAGCAGTTTATTTGTATGAAAATTTTCATTTATTAAGTCAGAGAGGGAAAGATGATCTTAGACCTTGGAAAATTAAACCATTTGGGATTTTATATAAGATCAACTGTGTTTTTAATAGTGGCAATTAAATTGAAGTCAGATTTCTATCTTTACAAACTAAAATACTACTCAAGTATTTATAGATATTTGGTATGATTTAGTCCATTTGATAATTTAATTTAAAAAGTTAACTGGGTGGTTTTTCTCTTTGTGTCATGTAAGATAGACCTATGTTTAGCCAGAGTTGTACTCTCTAGTTTTAGTGAGTTTAAATTTAGTAGTGAAAAAAACTCCTAAGTTTCACCCCTAGCACAGCCCAACCTAGGATTGTTTAGGACATTCACCACTGCTCAGCACATGTGCGGAATTCATCATAGACATGTTCCTCCCCAGTGGTAGACAGGAAATGCTCTTGCCAGGTTTTATCATTAATGTTCAGGTGATACCAGCTCATTTTGGTTCCTGAACCCTTGGGCAAGGGAATATTCTCCCTGACATTACAACATTTTCTCAGGTCTGGTACTCAACCTGGCAGAGCCTCCCAACTTCAGCCTAGGCTAATCTAGACATACTAGTCAACATGAGGCAGATTGTGAATTCATGGGGGTAAAATGAAAATTCTTTTAAGTGTCTTTCACTTAAATGCTATGTATTTCCACTTCATGTGTGCTCCTGTCCTTCCAACCCTGTCTCATTTCTTTTCCAGTACCTAAAAATGCCGCAAAATACCAATAGCTAGAAATCTCACCTGGGCCCAGGTTGTAATGTCAACTGAATTTTGTCTTTGCCTTGAAATATATTGCAAATATATAGTTATAATTTTTAAATAATTTTGAATACATTTTAAAAATTGAGACTCTGGTTTACCAAAGTGTATAATTAAGCTTTGTAGTGTTTCTAAGAAAAGTATGGTAATCAAGATAATAGAATAAACTATAGGAAACAGAAAAGTAAAGACTTTTTCTTTGAAGGCCCATTGACCCAGGAAAAAATTAAGAGTATAAATATAAATTAAAACAACCCAATGATTTTTTTTTTTTTAATTTAGAAAAGTAGAGGTTTCTGTGTATTTTCAGAGAATACCGAAGAGCATAACAATTTAATAATCATGACAGGTAATGAGTACTCTCCAGTTTCTATTTGTAATATAATGGGTACAAGAAAGGCATACATACCCAGGTGATCTAGTGAGAGAGATACCTAGACCCAGTAGAAGGAGCCACAGAGGGGGAAACTCACTAAAAAATTTCTCCTGTACTTAGTACTTTGCAAAGATAAATGTATAAGATGTGGCCCATTCCTTGCAATCTGAGTAGAGTCATAATACTAACACATTAAATGTAAACTCATCATGCTATATAATAAATACTAAATGGGCAGTACAAGCTAAGTGTTTTAATAGTTAAGAGATAAGTTAATTAAATAAGACCTGGCATAATCTGTGACTTTCATAAAGTGGTAAGACTTGTTCTTTAGTCATAAGGCAGAAAGGAGAAGGCAACATTCCACATGAAGGGAATGCATACTTGAAGAATATGAGATGGTAACAAGTATTGTGTTTGGGGGGCAAGAAAAGAAATTTTGCCCAATTTAATCAAACCACTGAGTTATGACATTCAGGAGAAGGACATTAGATTTGATTAGCAAGTGAAGCATTAAAAAACCAAACTGTCATGGTATCACCTTGCTATCTTGTGACCAATTATTGCTATTAGAGACTAGAAGCTCAATCTCAATTTAGATAAAAGTGAGAAAATGAAATCCTACTTCTCAGTTTTAGAGAAAAGATGAAATTCAATTTAAGTTCCTCACCATGGAAGGGCTTTAATTATTTGAATAACATAAGCCTTGGACTTTTTTTCTAACCCCCAGAATACTATGAAATATTGATGTATTATATTTAATTCTAAAATATATATCAGATATGGGCCGAGCCCGTGGCGCACTCGGTAGAGTGCAGCGCTGGGAGCGCTGCGACGCTCCCGCCGCGGGTTCGGATCCTATATAGAAATGACCGGTGCGCTCACTGGCTGAGTACCGGTCACAAAAAAGACAAAAAATAAAAAATAAAAAAAATAAAATATATATCAGATACAAGGTGCTGATATAATGAGATGTATAAGGTGTCAGTGATTTAAGAAAGAGTAATGGAAGTAGAAATGTTAAATTGAAAAAACTTTTTCAAGACATTTAATTTTTCCTGAGTCAGGGGAAAATCGTTCTCAGTCAGTTTTAGTTTTATGGAAAGCAGTGTTTGCATGGGGAGCATAGTTTGAAACTGCTGTTGGGAGAGAGAAAGTGTTGCTTAGAGAAATAACAAATTAAGCATACTTCTTGTTTAGCCACTTCAGAAAAACATTTATGTTAGCAAATGATTTTAGGGTAAGTACCTTAAAGCTCTACTAGGCACTACTGTTTTTCTTTCTCTATTGCACTCCAGTGTTTAATAAACATTACTTTTTCAGTCTGAAATACAAACTTGACTATTTAAAATTGCCCTTTTTCCCTAATTCTCCATTTAGTATCAAGAATAATAATACAGCATGCACCACATAACGATGTCTTGCTCAACCTTAGACCGCATATACGACAGTGGTCCCGTAAGATTATAGTACCATATTTTTACTGTACCTCTTTTATGTGTAGATGTGTTTAGATACACAAATACTTACCATTGTGTTACAGTTGCCTGCACTATTCAGTACAGCAACATGCTGTACAGGTTTGTAGCCTAGTTGTGTAGTA
The DNA here is from genome assembly GCF_027409185.1 of Cynocephalus volans. Lineage (NCBI taxonomy): Eukaryota > Metazoa > Chordata > Mammalia > Dermoptera > Cynocephalidae > Cynocephalus > Cynocephalus volans. The sequence continues at coordinate 94,229,718 of NC_084464.1, read as the reverse complement.
GGCTATACAATTTAGGTTCATGTAGGTACACTCTATCGTGTTCACACAATAGCGAAATCACCTGACAAGGCAAATTTCAGAACACATTCCTGTTGTTAAGCGAGGCAGAACTGTAATAATAATGATAACAACTTGAGTGCTTAATATATGTCAGCATTGCTCATTGTTCCTTCCATATATTATCTCATTTAGTCTGATTTAACTTATTTATTAGCTTTTGGAGTTACTTGCAAGCACATTTTTAATGGCTTTAAAAAAAAAAAAACCCTAGAATATCAATCAACAATAAATTAGAAGGTTACTGAACCATCAAACTGCCTTAGTTTTTTATTGGATTGAATATAATGCCTCTGCTGTCATCCTGACCTTGCTTATATCCACACCACTCTTTCAAGGAGTTACTTGTCAGATAAGGGCTGAACAGCTTGCTCATTTTTCTCTAATAGTGAGAAAGCAGCAACTTCCACAATAGAAGAGTCTATATTACTTCACAGTTATTCTGCTTACTTTTGGAACTATTCTACATAAATGTTAATGTTGGGGAGAGACCATCTTATACATCTCAATCAAGTTGTGTGGCAGTTTTACCTCTTTTGAAATATAGACAAAAGTTATCTGTTCAAATACTTTGATAAAATTGACTGATTGTTTGAATTAACCAATTTAACCTCTTGTTTGTTTCCATACTGTTCATATGTTTAATATACTCTCGTCAGTAACATCTCTCATTTTCCGCAGTGATTCTTATTGGGAGGGGTAGGCTAGAGGATTCACATGAGAATCCTTATAAACTGAAAATGATCTGCTAGAGAAGAATGTGTCTCTTGCTCTCTCCCTTTCCCTGTTAAGGAAGACTGATGTTGACACAGTTAACACAGCTTTACAGTAAACTTAGCATGGTAAAGAAAAGAAACAGATGTGGAGTTTGATTAGGTAGGATCGGTTAAGACTGAATTTAAAATATAAGGTCCCACATGAACACATCACTGTTTTTATTTTTAATTAAACAAAGGTTTACAAGCCTTAATATCTGAGGGTACTTCAAAAAATCCATGAAGAGATTCAGATTATCTTTCAATTCTACTTTTTCATGAATTTTTGAAGTACCCTTGTGTTCTGTTCAGTTTATAGCCAACTTAAATTGTAGGTATGAGAATATGATTGCATTCTCATTATCTAGTAATTGGATGTTCTCCTTTTACCTTTAGAATTCAAAAATAGACTCTTTATTACCAATAACAATAACTTTTATTTTACATGTTATTTACATTAGGGAAAAAAATATTTCATGCATGCTTTTTTGCTTTTTGTTTATAATTATTTAAGACAGAAAATATATAAATTATGTGCTTGAATTCCAGATACCAATGGATCAGATAACTCCATCCCAATGGCTTATCTTACACTGGATCACCAACTACAGGTAAAGGAGTACTTCCTCAGTGAAAGTTACTGTTTTCTTTTTAGAGGTTTATCTTTGAATCTGGCAGTTATGTTCCTATTCATCATTGTATATTTATTTATGCTTTTAGTTGACCTTAAACTTTTTAAAATAAAAATAAATGATTCTTTCAGTTAAGATAAGGAAATTTAAAATTGGCAGAATTATATATTCTTAACAGTTATCTTAAAATACTCCCATGTATTTGTTCAAGACTGTTAAGCATAGCATTTTCACTCTTTAATTTTAGTGCATTAAAATATAAAACTCATCTAAGCCCACCCCTATTTAATACATTTTGTGATACACTCTCATGTTCATAGTGACAAAAAATGTAAATAATACACTTCAGTGCCTCTTCTTGAGTATGAGTGCTATAAACATTTTTCGATATAATACAGTTTGGCAACCTGAAATGTCATGCCATAAACTACGAGTACTGTAGTCATAATTCTCTGTATCAGTGAAAGTGTTAAGATAGCAAGTATAAATTCCTTTTTGAGTTAACTCTGACAAAAGGACACTGAGATTTTCTAGGGCATAGTTTAACACTTATTTTTAGAAGATTATTTGCTTTAGAGCTATAAAAATATATCACAGTCTCTGTCTTACCTCTCAGCTAGATATTGAGATTTGATTTAATTATGTTTTAACATCTCTGACTTATTTTCAGCCTCTTGCACCATGCCCAAACTCCAAAGAATCTATGGCAGTGTTTGAACAGCATTGTAAAATGGCCCAAGAATATATGAAAGTTCAAACAGAAATTGCATTGTTATTACAAAGGAAGTAAGTTATATTTTATGAATAACACATTAGTATTTTGAGTTTAAAACATATTAAGGTGCAATATTCCTTGAAGATATGAAAACTGTATAATTTTCAGAATTAGTCATTAAGCATTTTTCCAACTTGGAAATTTTAGTTCATGTTTAAGTTTTAAGCACCCTTTGACTACTGTTCGTGCAAAACTCAACTCTTTTGACTATATGTGATGTTATATTAGTACTAAGGAAAATAAACCAGTGCTGTACACCCATGTGTTTTATATTCTCAGAGTTTTAAAGTTAAAACCTGTTTAGACTCATTCTTTATAAAGATTTATTGTTTCCTTGGACATAAGTAAAATAATTTAAGTTACTAACGTTCAGTTGTGCTTTATCTTAGAAACATTTTTGTAGATATATTCTTTCCAGGTATATGTTTAGGAGAATAGGATTACTCAGTAGAGGCTTTATTTTATACCTGAGTGTTTTTTCTGAGTTATAGAAACTGCCTTTCTTCTTTTTTTTAAGAAATCCAGTCCAATTTTCACACTACTATATTCACAATTCTTTAAAAAAAAAAAAAAACATTCAGTGTTCTTAAGCATGACCCTCACGAAATTTTATCCTTATGAAGCTGATTTATGGTTGGTAATTAAAATGAAATGTTGTAGGAGAAAAAATCATGGCAGCTATATGTATGGTAATAGCACTCTCTCTTAATTTTAATCTAAATAAATAAAAATTCTTGTTTTCTGAAGTAATTTGTGAAAAGTTTTCTGCTTGTGCTTCAAAAAAAGATAAAAAAATAAGTTTTATCACAGTTTACCAATATAATGATTTAAAAATGAACTATACTTGGTATCTTAAAGGTAAGCCTAAGCAGGAAATTAAATATTGCAGTTTGTAGAAGTAATTATGGAGCTGCTTTATGTTGAAAAAAACCTCACATATTTAACACATACTTTTGTCATACTTTTAATCATTTGAAAGAAGAAGAGTTCTGTGCTGGAAAGAACAAAAGATGGATGGGGGGTATGTGAAAACTCTGACAGTTTTAACCAATTTTAAATACTGTAAATGAGAAATATTATTATAACTTATTTTGTTTGAGGACTTTTTATTAATTGTTTATTAACCTCAGTTTAGAAGCTAGTACTTAATATCCCTTATATAAAGGGACTTAAAGAAGTCTCTAAAAGACTCTGAGGGTCATTCCTAAAAATGTTTGCAAATTTAAGTGGTTTAAAAGTGGTACTTGTAATGTTCTCACTTTTTTTAAATGGAAAAGAGCTTTAAGTTGGATAGCATCTATTTTAATTAGTTTGCAAATGTTCTATTAGCTACCACTCCGCACTGTAGTTAAATAGGATTGTGACTTCAGATTATGAATATGATTAAATGAATATAAAAGTAAAATGTGAATGATAGAGACTTCAAGATAGCCAGACAGAGTCTTTCCCAATCTTCTTCCTTCCTACCCAAAAAGAGGATACCAAGTGAAATTTTCTGAAACTTTTATTTTACCTTTTTATCTGCTTCACTAATTGTCTAAGTACAGTTACTTATTAAAAGAATTGTGATATATGTATGGTTACACCAAAAGAATGAGTGATAGTTTCCATTTGGCCCATAATTATATTTGGGTAGTGTACCTAAGATGCAGAATGATAAAACCAGAATAAAAGTTCTTATTAATTGAGCTTCCATCATCAGCTAGTGAAGTATGAATTTTTCCATCATGTGTAATATTTTATTATGCGGTGTTTGTTTTCAGGCAAGAACTAGTTGCAGAACTGGACCAGGATGAAAAGGACCAGCAAAATACATCTCGTCTGGTACAGGAACATAAAAAGCTTTTAGATGAAAACAAAAGCCTTTCCACCTACTACCAGCAATGCAAAAAACAACTAGAGGTCATCAGAAGTCAGCAGCAAAAACGACAAGGCACTTCATGATTCTCTGGGACCGTTAAATTTTAAAATATGCAAAGGAAGACTTTTTTAAAAAGAAAGAAAAACCCTTATAATGACAATTCATGAGTGTTAGATTTTTGGCGTGTTCTGATTTTGCCAACTGCCTATATTTGCTGCATTTGTTTTTTCCTTTTCTCGTGGTGGAAATGCAATTCCACCGTCTTGTTGCATAACATGGTGGCGTCTGTGACTTGAATAAGCAGCAGTTCTCAACTTCAAAACAAATGCAGTGAACTGTGACTGTATATGCATGCTCATTGTGTGAAGGCTAGCCTAGCAGAACCTGGGGTATCAAACTAGCTGCTATATGCAAACATTGTCCTTTTTTCCATATTAGAGGTGGAACCTCAAGCATGATTTTGTTCTTGTATCTCATCTCAAAAAACTAGTAATTTTTTTTCCCAAAATATGGTATATACCAAGTTAAAGACAGGGTATTATAAATCTAGAATAGTGGTGGTGTATTACAGAAATACAGAACCTTTAGGAATAGTTTATGGGCTTTGATGCCAACATCCTGGGATCAGTACTGAACTTAGTTCCATCCATAAAATATTTAAAGGTAAGTGATGGCTGCTGTGTTTAATGAAAGCAATTTTACCGGATTTCATTAGACTAAAATATGATTGATACATTGAATAAAATGGAACTTTTTTTTTTTTTAAGTCATGAAGATTTTTAATCCTGCGATTATGTGTATGTGTGTTGAAACTGTAAAGCTTTTATGACTCTAATATTAGTATCTCTTAAATGAAGTTAAAAGGCAAAAGAATATGATCCGTCTTAAATGATCATTCCTTCCTGCAATGATTATTGGATTGTTTTACCATATATTTGAAAAAACTGAAGAGAAATAATGGAAAATGGAAATAATTACTCTAGCTAAAAGGCTTGGGCTTAGATTTCTTTTTACAATACCAAACAAGGAATAAACTGGGTAGATCAGAAAAGTTAGAAAGGAAGTTAAAGACGTAAATATAAATTCATCAAGTATCCTACTTATCCTAGGTATTGGGATACTTGATTTTCCTTGCAAGCCCACTCTAGCGTGCCCGCTGCCTTTCAACACTTTTAAGAGAATTTCAACACTTACAAAGAGAATATTTATATTGTTAACAATAGCTTTGCTACAGCCTTCAAAATAAAAGTAATAATAAAACATAATTGAAATAATAGACTACACAAGCTCTATTTTTTCAGTTAATATTAAAATAAGTCACATTTTGATACTAGTGGTGTTTTTTAAATAAGGATGTTGTCAGTCTCTTTTTTATAGCATTAATGTTTTATTGAAGAGAAAATAAAAAGTGAAAGCATAATTACTCTGATTATTAGAATTCTATCATGATTGTATTGTAGTTTTTGCTCTATTTCAGATAAGCAAGATGATCTAAGAAGTTATCAAAAGTATTCTTAAAAATGCTAAAGCAGGTAACTTTTTCTTTCATTATTTTTTTCTGCTCCCACTGAGTTTTATAATGAATTCCTTGTGTATACAAGCAATAAAGGTAAGGACAGTTTGTCCTAAACTGTGTCATTTTTAGCTTCTTCAGAATCTCTTGCTAGAAAGCTTCAGGTAACTAAATGTCTTCCTTCATTTTATTTAAATAAAAGGGTTATCATTCCCAAATAATTTGATTATCCAACTGAAATTAATATAGGACCTAACATATTAATAGTAAAATAAAATTGGCACAGAAAACTGTAGACTAAAGAAAAGCATAAGTCATCCATAGCATTGCTGCTTGTATGTACATCTGTCACTCCACAAAAAGGGACCTAGTCACTGTTAAGGCTTTTCTAATTATCTCAGAGCATAAGATATCTAAGCATGAATTGACTTTTCCATTAGGATTTTTAGCATTAGAGATTTCAGATTTTTATTTCTAGTCCTTGAAGTGTTTTGCTATATCATAACATGCTGAAAGGGAAAATTTATTACTATTATATGCAGTCACTTCATAAAAATATCCAAATACATAAATGGAAGAAAATAGTAGATTTTAGTCATGGTACCACATGCAAAAGGCTGTTGAACAGTTGCCTGTTTGTTTACAGGAAGTTTCTTGGGATTTTCAGTACTGTAGTTGTCCTGGACGTTGAGTGCAGTTCAGCCTTACTGTTTTTAAGTAGTTGCACTGCCAGTCTCATACTTTTAAGTCCTGATGATCCCTGGAGATGGGAGAAAGGATATCAGGGATAATTAGATTCACGGCCAGTTTCACCAGTGTCCTCACCCATCAAACCATCAAATAGAGATGTTAACAAGTAACCAAACTTTTTGTTAATGCTGGTTTTACAATTTATCCTAACCCTCATTTTTGGGCGAAAATAGCAAATAAGGAAGCAAGTGGCTAAAATGCCCCACTCTAGGATATTCGCAGACAATCCCTAAACAAACCCTAATTACATTTTATTCCTGCCTCCAGGGAAAGAAAGCAAAGCTTTAATCTAGAGGGAAATACTCTTCAGCACTAAAAACTGCTTTTTTGAGTTGCATAAAAATCAGTTAAGAATATTTACTTTATAGCAACACAGCATATTGAAAAGATTTGTTAGTAGTCGTTTACAAGCGTTTGACTACTTTTGCTGAAGTATTTTAGAGCATTGAATGTCCTTTTTTCTTCAAGTTTCTTTCATGTTCCTAATTTCAGCTCCTGCCTGTAGTCAGAAATCACAGGTCTTCCCTGTGAAACTTTTGTTTCTGTGTGTGTGTGTGGTTTTCAGCACCAAATTCCTTTCTTCATATGGTAGTAAGTGCTACTGCTACTTCTGTCATTCAGAACATTTTATGTAAAATGATGTAATGCAGAAATTCTTGTGCATACTGTGTAATAGAAGGAAGCTTTTTAGATTTATTTTTGTTTTTAATAAAATTCAGATTATTATTCTAAACTGGTACAGAAATATGGTGAATAACTTATATCAGCAAATGAGCTGTAAGGTGTTCTGCTCTAGCAGTGTGTGTACCTTACACAGAAACTAATAAAAACTGAAATCTCAATATTATAATACTCAACACTGTTATACCATATCATGAGTTTTAAGAGGCTGGGTGACTGACCAGTTAACACGTCATCTCCTTTAATTTAAAATTATGATTAAATAGGTGCTCTTCACAATTTCATGAGTCCTAATTTGTATGAAGCACAATGTGGCATAAATCACTAAGTGATTCTTTTCATTAAGAAACTGATTTTTTATAGTATTTCTAAGTTGCATCAAGTATTTCATTCCTTTATCAACCTATTAACTCCCCAAACCTACACATAACCCACACATTCTTATAAACCCTACCTTCATTTTAGTTAATCCATCCTTTCGGTTTTGTTTTTCATTCCTTTTACAAGTATTTATATTTGTTAAATATTAAAAGCTGAGCTGCTATTACTTACTAATGCCAAGTTACATGTCCATTTCATTCACACAGTAGTTGGATGGTATTCCCATTTTACGGATGAGATGGGAAGATAGGCTCCTAAAGATTAAAATTTATGCCTGAGTCTGCTCTTCCATCATCTGTTTTAGGCAAAATTTCATGTATGGGGATTGGGTGGCCACTATCAACTCATGAGGTGAAGAAGAGCATAGGAAATTTTAAAAATTAACTAGAAAATGAAGGGGAACGTGAGGTAACTTCTAATTAGCAAGCACAGGGCCTTTGTGACCACTCTATAATGACAGAGGCAACATTGAGGCTCCCATGTGTCCTTTCAACCCAAGTCTGTGCTCTAAACAACTTTGCCATACTATAAAATGCTCACCAAATTCTGAGGTGCTTCAGCTTTCACATTCACTTATTTGGTGGATGGGGTGTCTTCATTCTTCTACCCCCTTCACCTGACAGACATGTGCCAAAAGGAAATACAAATAATAGTATTGTGAGGCTTGTTCTGAAAAGAAGGCTTGTTCTCCACTGCAGGAAAGTGGGGCTTAACCTGGGTTTTTTCATTTTTGGTTTGTTTCTTTGTAGTTTTATTTTTGCCTTTTATTTTTTATCTTACTTGTTTTTGAATAGGGGTATAATTCATATATAGTAAACTGCATCCATTTAAAGTCTGCAACTGAGTGAATTTTGACATGTGTATGCACTTGTGAAACCATCCCAGCAATTAAGATACTGACTATGTTTACCACCTCCAAAAGTTCCCTTATGCCCTCAACAGTCAAGCACTCCCTTAGCCAGGGCCCCAGACCACCACTGATCTGCTTTCTAACAATACAGGTTAGTTTGCATTTTCTGGAATTTTACATAAATGAAATTAGACAGTGTGTACTCTTTACTTTTTGAGATTTTTTTGCCACTTGAATAATTTTTTAAATTTTTTTGAGGGGAATTTTTAATTAAACCATTTCTAGTAGTATCTGAACATCTTTCAGTACCAGTCTTTGATGGAAAACTTAGGTTTTAGGAAGCTGTAGATGTATTTAGTGTGACTGTGCAATGTCATCATCTTCTGAAAACATTTAAGATCATTCATTTTTATGTGTTTTGCAGAACCTTAATACTTTGCTCACATAAATTCTCTGCATGTGTATGTTAAAGTAAGCATATTTATATCTGTATTGCTTTAGGCATTAGAAAGGTGAATGGACATGGCAAGGCCATTTCTAGGCCTGTGGTAGTTTACAGCAAACATTGTTGATAAGTTGAACTTTTTTTTTTAAGTTTTTTTTTTTTAATTGAACTACTTTCTAATTGTTCAAAATCTTAGGAAAGACTAGGTTTATTATTATACCACAGAGAAATATGCAAAAACAATATTTCAGTAACAGTGAAAACAGTCTTCTTGAAAATAACATATTTGACATAGTATCTCTCTCAGACAGGTGCTATCAATGGTCCTTCCTGGTATAGTGTTACACATAGAGATAAATAAGATTGCGTAGGCAGGTCATGTGGTGCTTGTCACCCAACCCTATGTTCCTTTTTCACCAATGACTAACCACTGCTCCCAGAGTTTCTCATACCCCCTGCCATGCAGTCCCACCAAAACTGAGCTTCTGTTTAAATGACCTGCCCTTCATATCAGTTATTTCAGGCAGCCTTTGAAATCATTGGCTTCCATGCTATGCATAACTTGGGTCTTCCAAAATATATAAGGCCACTTTTTTAGTGAAGCTTTTCTGAGAAATGAGTGGTTATTTAACCGTTCTGAGTTTCATGGTGCTTTTAACTTTCCAAGTTGTGAAATACATTCTTTATCCTGTAATTTAATGGTCAGTGATATCTTACAGATTACGTATAGCAGGGGGATCATTGCTTTGAGAGCACCGGAAATTATTGAGGAAATGCTGGATATTTATCTTCTGAAAAGCAAAAGTGATTTACAAAATGCAATTACTTTTCAGATGTATTGCTTGTTTGTATTTGTGGATAACTTCTCTTTAGACATTACAGGAATGACTATGTTAATCGTTCTTTGACTCATTTACTAAATTCAAATTAGGGACTAAAGAAACCTGAAAATAGGTGTAACTTTTATGGTTGAAGTATAAATGGAGATATTCCCTCATCACACACTCTAGAAACCTTTTAGGTTTTTTTCAATTTTCTACACAGGTTCTTAACTAAATATCTATCTAAAATGTGATAAGACATCACTGCTTACAAACGTTGGTAACACTAGTTTCTTTTGCATGTACCATGAGAATTTCTTAACAGATGTTATTTCTTTCAGGATTGGAAACGTGTTTGTATCATCTAAGCTGCATATGAAATCGATGGACTTAATGCACTTGTAAAACAGATCTACTTCTGTAAATTGGGGCCTTGTACTACTAGTACATGCTTAGTAAAACTCATGTCTGACTACATAATTCTGTCTTCCCATTTAATGCTTCCAAGTTTTATGTGTAGGAGGATTGAAGAAGTAGTACAAATTTCCTTGGCCTAAGCTGAACATTTCTGCCCTTTTTACTTTTTTCCATCTATATCAGAAAATCCCTTAATATCAGGGCTGCAGAGCATGTACACTATCTCCCTATATTTGTTAGGACATAAGTTTGGCTGCTGCTTGGAGTATTTTGGAGCAATGGCTTAAAAGTAAGCAGTTCTTTTCTTCTTATATAAAAAGTCTAGGGCCGAGCCCATGGCGCACTGGGAAAAAGTCTAAAGTAATAGGATGGTTCTGCTCATCTGCATTCTACACAAAGAGAAAGGGAAAGCATAAAAGCAGTGAAGGCGCACGTCAATTGGGCTCACATCCTTTGACCAGAACGTAGTCACATGGCCACCCGTCGCTGTAGGGAGGCTAGGAAATGTCTTTATAATGGGCAGCCACACTCAGGAGTTCAGTTACAAGTGAAGGATCAAAAGGATGTAGTGGGGCAATGAGTAGCCTCCACCACCACACTGTCTTGGAAGGAAGGTAGGCCACTTCCTTGGTCCCCACTTCCACAATAAAAGGGAAGTAAGAAAGCTGGCCTTTCACCAGAATACACAGGTAATTTGCATTTTCATTAATGTAAAAATCTGACTAGTATGGTATGCACATACTTTAAGATTTTCCTGTATTTATAATTAATGCAGTTTAGAAAAATAAAATGAAACTTAAATGTATTATAAGTTGGAACACCTTATTCAGAAGCCAGACTTGAAATAATTTAAATATTCAATATCAGACAGCACTCCTTAAAAAAAAAAAACTTTGATAGAAAGCCCATTATGAAAAGAAAACAAAGGTTAACTTAAGGGTAAAAAAAATGTTTAACAAACTTAGAGATATCATTGTGAATACAATTGAAAGAGAAAAGAATATTTGTTAAGAGTATTTAGTTTCAAGCATTTCTTAAATGTTATCCTTGCTGTAGAGATAAACTGAAGCTCAGAGGGTTTGAAAATTTGCCCAGCTAGTAGTGATGGACGCCAGTTCAAACCCAGGTCTTCTAAGCCTTAGGGCCTACAAAACTCTCATTTCTTAATTAGTTTAGAACTTGGAATATATTTTCTTGCTTACTTAGTAAAGAGGAAGCGAGCAATGTTCCCAAGCCCATTCGCAAAATCTCTTTGTTCTTTAATGAAAATAAAATAATAATGCCATTGAATGGAACAGTTTTTAACAAAGACTGTGAGAGCAAACAGAAAAGTGAAACAGTTGATGTCTTCAGTTATTGGTATTGTGGAGGTTTTTCTCTTTTAAAAATTCTTTCCCTTTTTATTGTTTTCTGTGCAGTAAAAATAAAAACCAGGAGGGGGGAAAACTTTAGACAACACTCCAACCATGTTTCATTGGCAAGGGGCAGTCCACAGGACACAATTGGAGCCTTTGCATGTATGCTACAAGGGCCGGAACTTCCCCTCCTGCTACTGGCCCCAACCTGCAGGTAGGAGGGGACTCTGAAGGTACTTCCATGGATTTGATGGGAGAAATTCTGCTCCCAGAATTTAATGGGAGAAAATACACATTCTGGGGAAATTCTGCTCCAGAATGACAGGGTAGGACACAGGGATATAAATTTTTTTTTTCTAATTCCCCAAGCAATTCTGTTGCCCAAATTTGAGAACTACCTGCTCTATCCAGCAAACAGAAAGGATATTGTAATTGCAAATGTTCTTGATTCTAACCCATCTGGTACTGTGGAAGCTAAGAGGTTGGATCAGAGAAAGATAAAATCTGCTGTATTGCTGATATTCATAAAAAATAGGAGAATGAAGGTGAGGCTAAGATTAGGAAAGTTACAGAGATGAAGGTTTTCATAGTTTTTGAAAAAAGCTTTTAAAAACTATGAAAAGGCAATTCATATGTTCAGGTAGGTAGAGGCCTGAAAAAAATCTGCCTTTCTAGGAGGGAAAGGTGAACATAAGAAAATCAAAGTTTTGAATGTGCTTTGTCTTTTCCACCACTCCCTTCCCTATGAGGAAGCATACAAAGTAAAGATGATGCTAGAAACTGTTCTAGAGGTATACTACTCTACAATTATGTTCATTACAGCATCCAGTAAAAAATTAAAAGACCACCTGAACAGTCATTAATCAGGGTTAAATAAGTTATAGTAGAGCTATACCGTATACTACTATGTAGCCATTAAAAGGTATGATACAGTTCTACAATTGGTTTCTAAATCTGTCCATATTGAATCCCTCAAAATATTAAAAGATTAACACACCAAGAAGGAGGATTTGTAACAGGAATGCAACATTTTTAAAAAGTTATCTGTAATTTATTATGTAAACAGTTTAAAGGAGAGGAACTGTCTAGTTATATCAATAGATGCCTAAAGGACATTTGATAATATTCACTAATAAGGTAGGATTAGAACGGAATTTCCCAAACTTAATAAAGACTGCTCACCAAAATAAACAGCATATTAAACAGTGAAAATGACTAATGTCATTTAATTAAATCTGAAATTAGATCTGAATCAAAGCAGAGATGCACTTTCTATTATCCAATGTTCTTTTAAAGTTTTAGCTAAATGAAAAAAGACCCCCAAAACTAGAATAATTAGTACAAACACTGGAAATTAAAATGATTTCCTTTGCAGAATATAAAATTGTATGGAAAGTCCATGAGACTCTACTTAGAGTGGCTTTCATAGAGAATTTTTCACCTGCAGATGGGTCTTAGTGTGCCAGTTCGGAAGGGTGTGGGGGTTCTGGCTCCACATAGATGCAGTGGCATAGTCTCCGTGCAGCTGCTTCAGCTGTGATCAAGGTCAGCAATAACTGGGTCCCTCAGTGGCACAGGCTGTAGAAGTTCATGCCAGTTGTGGCAGTGGCAACATAGATTCTTAAGGTCATCAGTGGCAAGAGCTTTGGGGATCCTTGTCTTCTCATTTTCCACACATTGAAGAGACATCGCTAAGGGGGTGCCTTTTGGTGTTAGGTCAGATATGACCTACAAGCAGCTGCACCAGCACTGGGTTTCAGGTGCTGCTGGTGCTTGGAGTGGCTGTAGAACCAAGGTCCTGGACTCAGGGTCTCAGGAACCTATTGTGACATCTAGGTCTTAGGGTACAGGTTCACTGTCTATGGCAGGGTTAGATGTAAATTGCCTACAGCACCAAGATCTGTGACTCTGAGGCACCCCCTGGCAGCTCGGGCCCAGTGGGTCAATTGTAGCGTTGACTCTGACCCAGTGGGGCAGGTGACAACACTGGCCCATCTCTGGGGGAGAAGGGATGCATGCTGTAGAGGTTTGGGCCCAGGGAGCAAGGTACTGCTGCAACTTGGGAACCAGGGCCAGTAGGGCTCAGTGGTCACTTGGGTCCCAGGGTATGAGGCATCATGTAGTGGTGACTGTAGACTCTGGACTGGTCTACACCAGACTCTGTGAGGCCAGGTGCAGTGGCAGCAAGGACCCAAAATAGTGGAGCGTGGCTGTCATTTGGCCCTGGGGGGCAGGGAACAGAACAGCGATGACTCCACTACCTGGGGAAAGGCTGGGGAGAGAGGTGCATGAGACTCTACTTAAATACTACTATTAGAATTAATAAGAGAATTTGATAAAGTAGCTGTATCCGATATACATCAAAATCAGTAGCTTGTCTCCATAATACCAATAATCAGAAGTAGAAGTGAGATTTTTAAAAAATCTGACAGTAGCAATAAAATTATAAAATGCCAAGGAGAACATTTAACAGGGAAAAGGAAGGGCTGAAGAAAATTAAAGTCTTAATAAATAATATAACATAAGATCTGAATCTAACATTTTTCTAAATGTGAAAACAATATCAAGTTTTATGTAGGTATATGATGTGTATAGATTATTTGTTTAATGTATTAATCAGAAGTCCAGTGGAGTTGAGAGTGGGTTTATTCTGAATTGGACAAAATTTTAAAGTTCTTAGAAATAAATGCTCAACAATTGAGGTATAATTTACATACAGACTGTAAGTGTACAATTTGATAAGTTTTGGCAAGATCTATACACCTGTGAAGCCACCACAAGATACTGAGAGTTTCCCCAATCCCAAAAGTTTCCTTGTGCCCACTGGTAATCCATTCCTCTTTCACTCCCAACTTCAGGCAACCACTGGTCTGCTTCCTATAACTATATTTGTTTTGTATTTTCTAACCCTACAGAATGTAGTGTCTTTTGGCTGAATTTTTCTCACTATGATTTTGATATTTACCCAAGTTGTATGTTTTAATAGTTTGTTCCTTTATTATTTTTGAGTAGAATTTTATTGTGTGGATATAACAAATTTTGTTTACCCACTCACGTATTGATGGATATTTTGAATTACTTTCAGTTTGGGGCCCTTACAAATAAAGTTGCTGTGGATATTTGTGTACAAGTCTTTATGTAGACATCTGTTTTTATTTCTTTTGGGTAAAAACTTAGAAGTGGAATAGCTGAGTTTATGATAGGTGTATATTTAACTTTTTAAAGAAAAAGGAAAAGCTGCCAAAACTTTTCCAAAGTGGCTATACAATTTTATATTCCCACCAGAAGTGTATGAGAGTTCCAGTTGCTCTACATCTTTGTCAACACTTGGTATGGTCAGTCTTCTTAATTGTTATCATTCTAATAGGTGTGTGATGGTATCTTATTGTGGTTTTAATTTGCATTTCCCTGATAACTAATGATTTTGAACATCTTGTCATGTGTTTATTGGCCTTTCATATAATTTCTTTTATGAAGTGTCTTCAAATCTTTTGCCCATTTTTTAAATTGGGTGTTTCTCTCCTTAATATTGACTTCTGTTTACTCTTGTTACAGTTCTTTGTCTGATTTTGTGCTGTGAATATTTTCTCCCAGTCTGTGGCTTGCCTTTTTTATTTTCTTAATGATATATTTCAAAGAGAAAAAGCTTTTAATTTTGATAAAGTTCAATTTTTTTATTTTGTTTTTTATCTCAATGCTTTCAATGTTTGGTTGAAAAATCTTTGTCTATCCCAAAGTAACAAAGATTTTTCCGTATGTTTTTTCTAGAAGTTACCTAGTTTAGCTTTTACATCTAGGTCTATGATCCATTTTGAGTAATTATTATATTTTGTGTGAGGTAAAGATCATTGTTCATTTTTTTCGTAGAGCTATGCAGTTGTGTTCCAGCACCATTCATTGAAAAGACTCTTTTCCCCATAGAATTACCTTACCACCATTGTTGAAATCATTTGACTAATACATATGTGAGTCTGTTTGGTAGACTTACTATTCTTTTCCATTGATCTATTTACCAAATTATAGTATTATAGCAAGTCTTCAAATCAGTGATATAAGTCCTCCAATTTTGTTCTTTTTAAAAATTGATTTAGCAATTTTAATACTAAAAACCCAGCATAATGAGTTCATATACATTTTAATATCAACTTAGTAATTTCTACCAAAAAAAAAGGTCTGGTTTTGTTTGTTTGTTTGTTTTACTTTACTTCTCAATATACATTGTAGTTGATTTTCATGCCCTTTACCCATTCCTCTCCACCCCTTCCCCCACCCACATCATATCTGTTCATTTGATTTAAATAATTCAAGGGATTTTTGTGGTTATTCTGTCTTCTTTCCCCCCCACCACCCTTTATTTGTTTGTGTGTTTATTTATTTATTTTTAGCTCTCACAAATAAGTGAGAACATGTGGTATTTCTTTTTCTGTGCCTGAGTTGTTTTACTTAATATAATTTTCTTTAGGTCCATCCATGTTGTTGCAAATGGTAGTATTTCATTCTTTTTTATAGCAGAGTAGTATTCCATTGTGTAGATATACCACAGTTTTCGTATCCACTCATCAGACAATGGACATTTGGGCAGTTTCCAACTCTTGTCTATTATAAATAGTGCTGCGATAAACATTGGAGTACAGGTATCCCTTCGGCATGATGATTTCCATTCCTCTGGGTATATTCCCAACAGTGGAGTAGCTGAGTCATATGGTAGATCTATCTGTAACTGTTGGAGGAATCGCCATACCATTTTCCATAAATGCTGCACCATTTTGCAGCCCCACTGTAGGGACCCAAATGCCCCAAGGGATCACACCCCGATCACATAAGCCCTTCTCGGCCACACCCCATCATGGTGCTGGTTGCCCTTCTCTTCCGTATTCTCCTTCCCGCCAGCGCGAATTACACACCAATCAGCTCCCCCCCAAACTCCATGCGGTATGCTAAGTAGGGATTATATTTTAAGCCAATCAGCTTTCCCCTTAAAGCCCTATATATGTGTGTGTGTGCTGCCTAATAAAGGGGCTCTCTCCGGTGGATCGTCAACTGGTGTCGACTCTTCCTTTCATTTGGTGCCGAAACCCGGGATGGAGTTTCTCTCGAGCGGCGACACTTTTCGGATCGCAGCGACAGCACCTTCCGAGTCACCCCTCAGGGCTCCCTCGAGCTGTAACACTTTTCAGATCACAGTGGCAGCACCTCTCGAGTCGCCCCTCAGGAACTCCGTCCTGCCAGGACCGGCCTCCCTTCCACCGCTCACCATTGACGGTCCACCCTCGTCCATTGTTTTCGGCGCTGGCTTCTTCCACTCACCACCGGCTCATCATTAGGGAAGCCCCCTTTTCTAAAGGGCACCGGCCCTTTTCAGGCTACCACAGGGAGTCTAGATCGTCCGGTAGCCCCTAACACCCATACCCACCCCACCACAGTCTTCACGACCACCATAAATTCCCAAACTATAACAGGTTCCAAAGCCCCGGTAAACTTTTACTTTCATTTTTGGAGGTTAAAAGCCCCATTCTGTTCTCTCCTTCTCTCTTTCACCCTCTTGTCCACCACTCTCTTCTATTCTCTGTCTGATTTCCGTCGCTCTCCACTTCCCGGGTCCAGGACCCGACCAGAAATTCCTAGCGCTAGGTTTCCTTCAGGCACCAGGCTTTTGCCCTAGAGAAGTGAAGGTCTGGGTGACGAACCAAACCTCCCTTCTCTCCTCCTGGTTCGTACCTGAACCTGCCGGGACTAACGTGACCTACTGGGGACGCCCTCTAGGATCCCGCTTTTCCCAACCGTCCGAAGGATCTGTCGTATCACTAATCTCTGTCCAATTTCTGTCTAAAATTCCCATTAAGAGACCAGAATGGGCGCTTCCTCCTCCTCCCTAGAGGACTCTCCACTTCGCCTTCTGAAAAACCTCACCAATCTTTCCCTCGGGCCAGATATTAGGCCCAAACTCCTTACCAAATTCTGCACACAAGATTGGCCTTATTATCCTTTAGATAATCAAAACACATGGCCCCCTGAGGGCACATTAGATCCTAACATTCTACGCGACCTCTTTAACTACTGCCAGCGCCTAAAAAAATGGAAGGAGATCCCCTACATCAAGGCTTTTCGCCTCTTGGCTCAGAACCCCGCCCTCTGCTCCTCCTGTACTCCCTCTCAAGTCCTTTTAGCCTGTAAACCCTCTTCACAGTCACCCCTCTATCCTTCCACCTTCGACCCTGCTGATGAACCCCCACCCTACCGATCTTCTCCTCCCCCAGTGCCTCCAGCATCTGCTCCTCTTCCCCCCTCATCCGCGTCACCTTCTGCACCTCCAGCGCCATCCACTCCCCCGTCTTTACCCTCACCTACCCCTGACCCACTAAGACCCCCTTTCACCTGTTCCCGAGGTCCTCCCCCCACCCCTTCAACAATTGCCCCACTACGTGAGGTAGCTGGGGCTGAAGGAATAGTTAGGGTCCATGTTCCCTTTTCCCTAGCCGACCTTACAGAATTAGAAAAAAGACTAGGCTCTTTCTCTACCGACCCTACCACCTACATTAAAGAATTCCAATGGATCCTGCAGGCCTTCAGCCTCACACATCATGACATCTTCATGCTCCTAGCCAATACCCTCCTTCCCGAGGAACGCTGCAGGGTCTGGGATACAGCCCAAACCCATGCCACTGACACCCATCGTACCAATCCGGTTCACCCATCAGGCCCCCCAGCTGTCCCAGAACAGGAACCTAATTGGGATTATAACACAGCCCAGGGAATCCAGGCTCGAGACCGTTTTGCCTCTTGCTTAATTGGCCTCAAAAAATCGGCTCGCAAGGTTGTCAATTTCCAAAAAATTCAAGAAATTGTCCAAAAAAAGGAGGAAACTCCCTCCGAGTTCCTCAATAGATTTACTCAGGCCTTTCAACAATACACTAACTTAGACTCCAACTCAGAAGATGGCCGGCATGTCCTTATGACTTATTTTCTGGCCCAATCCTACCCCGACATTAAAACTAAACTTAAAAAATTAGAGCAGGGTCCTGCAACCCCTCAGACTGAAATCCTGTCAGTGACCTTCAAAGTCGTTCATAATCGAGAGGAGGAAAAGGAACGTCGAAAACAAAAGGCCGACCATGCCAACTTCCAGATGTTGGCCCAGCTTATCAAACCCCCTGGGCGCCCTCCCACAGCCTCCACCTCTAAGCCTCCACCTGGAGCCTGCTTTAAATGTGGAAAGGAAGGGCATTGGGCAAAGGCTTGCCCCACCCCCAGGCCCCCCACCACTCCTTGTCCAAAATGCAAAAAGAAGGGACATTGGGGATCTGATTGTCCCCTCGCCCGAAGGGGTGAGGGACCAACTGCCCCACAGTCCCCCGAACCGTGGACTCCACCTATGGTGGGCCTCGCTGAGGAGGACTGATGGAGCCTTGGGCCCTTCCCGACCATCTCTATAACAAAGCAGGAGCCCAGGGTATCCATGGTTGTGGATGGCCACCCAATATCTTTCCTCCTGGACACTGGAGCCACCTTTTCGGTCTTAAGGGAATATAAAGGCCCCACCACCTCCAGCAGCTCTCCTATAGTCGGGGTAGGAGGTAAACAAATCTTTCCCCCAAAAACCCCTCTTTTAACCTGCTGCCTTCAAGGCACTCAATCCATTTTCTCCCATTCCTTTCTAGTCATGCCACAATGCCCCGTCCCCTTGTTGGGACGGGACACTCTATCACGGCTTCAAGTCTCCATTACCTTGCCCCTGTCCTCTTCCTCTTCCCCCGTTTCCTTCCTCCTAGCGCTAGTTCAAGCCCAAGATCCTACTAATTCCACCCCTCCAAAAAAGTCCTTACCCATCCTGACGCACCCTGTTAACCCCACAGTTTGGGACACTGCCAGCCCCGCTCTGGCCCAGTGTTCCCCCGTACACATAAAACTAAAAGACCCCTCCAGGCTCAGTATCCATTAACCACAGCAGCCCTCCTCGGGTTAAGTCCCCAGAACCCAAAACCCCCCTAACCCCTAAGTGGGAAGGCCCGTGTCCTGTCATCCTTTGCACTCCGACCACTGCTAAACTTGCCCTGCCAGGTAATCATGTTACTCCATGGATTCATATTTCTAGGCTGAAGCCTTACACTCAGGATCTGCCATTGGCCACCAAGAACTCCAGTAACAAACTGCAGAAGAACTTAACACACCATTCTTTTAAGTGTATCCCTCATCCTACCGACCCTTTCAAACTCCGTCTATCCCGGACCTCAGCCCTACCCCTAATTCCGGAGACATGAACCTTCTCCTTGGCCTTCTCCTGTTCTTTTCACTTCACCCAGGGAGCTTTCAGGCCTCTTTCCATATATGGAAATTTGAGGCATTTGAGACCTACACTGAAAAACAAACCCGGATCAGCGGCTCTCTAGCTGGGACCGCAGATTGCCCCACCTCCGGTTGCTCTCAACCTGTAAACATCCCTCTCGCTACGTCCAAGTTAATCAAACAAGCCACCCGTCCCTACCTATGTTTTCTCTATGGCCAAACCGCCGCCCACTGTAAATGGTGGCCGGACACTTATGGACGCTGTCCGTATTGGTCCTGCAAGATCCATGACCCACTCATTGGGGCAGGCAGCAGGTTGTTTACATTCAACAGCGGGCAATACTCCCTAACAATTTCCGATCCCTGGGACTCCAGATGGGCTACCAGGATCATTGCCTTCTTCTATTGCAACGGCTATGCCTCTCATCCATGCAGAAATCTAGAAATTTCCCACAAATACGTTCCTGTCCACAATCCAATATCTCATGTCTCCACGGACATCTCACTGGGAGCCCGACAACAAAGACAACAATACTCTGTTGCCCCGTCACTGTCTCATCGGAAGCTCTTCCTCCCTAACTTCTCCCCCGTCTTATTGTAATCTTAACACAACCATCCATAACCACACCTACGCCCCACCAGGCACTTTCTTCTGGTGCAATGGAACCCTCTCTACCTCCATCCTGCCTAATCTTACTGTCCCATGCCTTCTTGTCACCATTGTCCCTCAACTCACTCTGTACTCCAATTCAGAACTGTTCTATCTTCACCCACCCTCAAGACAAAAAAGGGCCACCTTCCTCCCAATCGTGGTCGGTATTTCCTTAACAACATCAGCGGTCGGAGCCAGCCTGTCGGGAGGAGACTTAGGGCACAGTTTATGGGCGGTCAAAGACATCAATGCTAAACTTAAAGGGGCTCTGACCTCCACTGCCGAATCTCTTTCCTCTCTACAGAGACAGATCACCTCTTTAGCTCAGGTCACCCTCCAAAACCACAGAGCACTAGACCTCCTCACTGCAGAAAAAGGAGGTACTTGCATCTTCCTTAGGGAAGAATGCTGTTATTATATCAATGAATCCTGTCTAGTAGAAACAAACATCATCAAACGCACCGACTTGGCTTCCAGCCTACGAACCACATCCAGTTCTAACCCCTTTTCCTCCTTTATCTTAAGGCCTGTCCTAACTTGGATTTGGCCCATTTTGGGACCTCTAATCGTTATCCTCATAACCTGCCTTTTCTTGCCCTGTATCATTAGGTTTCTTCAAGCCCAAGTGGGAAAAATTTCTAATCAGGCCTTTAACCAGCTTTTGCTTAGAAACTACCAGCTTCTAGGTACCGATGAACCCCCCGCCTCATCTCGTGAGTGCCTCAGCGGATGCTGAAGAGACACCACCTTACAGAGGAAACGCATTCCTAAACGCCCTCGCCACTGACGCCTGGCTGCTCCCTCCAGTCTCCAACTACGAACAATGGAACCGGTGCATATTCGACTTGTGGCTTCAAGGAACGTTTATGGACTTTTCCCCTTTTGAAATCACTTGTTTCTCCACCCTCCTTTGGGGTTTCATAATGGGTATTTATGTACCTTCCTCCCTTTGCCCCCCCCACAACGCCCCAGTTCAGCAGGAAGTAGCTTGATGACTTCAACGTCCCCTTTCCTAAAACAAGAAAAAGGGAGGAATGTAGGGACCCAAATGCCCCAAGGGATCACACCCCGATCACATGAGCCCTTCTCGGCCACACCCCATCATGGCGCTGGTTGCCCTCTTCCATACTTCTCCTTCCCGCCCACGCGAATTACACACCAATCAGCTCCCCCCCAAACCCCATGCGGTATGCTAAGTAGGGATTGTATTTTAAGCCAATCAGCTTTCCCCTTAAAGCCCTATATATGTGTGTGTGTGCTCCCTAATAAAGGGGCTCTCTCCGGTGGATCGTCAACTGGTGTCGACTCTTCCTTTCACCCACCAACAGTGTATGAGAGTTCAAAAGGTCTGTTTTGATTGGAATTGCCTAGAATTAATAGACCAAGGCATCTTAACAATGCTGAATTTTCCAAACCACAAACATGGGGATTTTCTTAATTTATTTAGATCTTTTCTAATTTCACTCAGCCATGTTTTGTAGTTTTTAGTGTAGAGATCCTGGATTTGTTTTGTTGTATTTATTCCACAGTAATAAATATAATAAAACAAGCTTCTATTAAAAGTAAAATTATACCCTTGGACACAGCATTCCCACTATGAGGAATCTACAAGATTAAGAACACCTTTATGTAGAGACAGATACCAAGAAGTTACTTGAAACACTGTATATAAAGGCCAAAAAAAGTTTTAATTAAAAAAAAATAAACAGATTGATCTGGATAGACGTCTATGACCTATTGCTACATGAAAATATGACATTGAAGAGCGAGATACTACATTTTGGTCAAAAAAATTTTAAAGCAAAACAAACACATAAAATGACATGCATGGGAATATGAAAAACAATAGGAAATGATACTTTTAACAGTATCATTCCTGGCTATCCCAGGAAGTGTGGGTGCTACTAGAGAGATAGTTATTTTTTTTCTTAAATATTTCTGAATTGTTCAACATAAAATGCATTTTGTAAGCATTTTAGCATGTATAGTATAACCGACCTTCATCTAGAGCTGCAAAGATCATTATTTTTAGATAATCAGTAATACTCTTTTCTTTTTAATTGACCTCCTGTGATTACCACAATCTATAAATAGTGCGGCAAAGAATCTAATATCTGAGGGGTGTGAGGGAAAGAAACACAAGCATAATGAGTCAGTCTTTAGCCATTTAAAGAGGACAAGTTGTGACTAGCAGTTTTTCAGAATACTTCTACGGTAATGACCAGCCACGTATATATGAATCGTAGGTCTTAATTTATAAAATTATAAATCTTATAATCCCAATAAGATTTTTGATCAGAAGCACACAAGGAAAAGCTTCATGAACTTACATTTAGAGTGAAATAGAGGCATATTCATTAGTTTCTGAGGAACAAATCCCAATCTCTGCCCATGAGACACTCAAACTGAGTTGTGAACAGACTCATCAACAGAATACCCACGTGGACAGAAAACGTGTGTAGACAAAATCACCTTTATGTCCAAGTGATTGGATACGGAAACTAGGAACCAAAGGAGCTTGTCATCTTCATGCTCAGGTACTTTTACATGCAATGAAATGACCTTTAACTTTGCTTATTCATTTAAGTAGATAAAGGAGAAGTTTCCTGCTGTGCTCCTTCTAGGCCCTGCCAACAGATGACATTTGCCAACCACTTGGACATGACAAAAGACCAGAAAAAATACTGCAGAGAGATACCTTAGTTTTTAAAACTAGTTTAGCTTATTTTCACACTTAGGAGGCATCAGCTGAATCTACTTTTGCCAATATTAGCTGTGCCAACTATCACAGTTAAAACTGCATTCAGCTAACTTAAGCGACTTTATCTTAAAATCAACAGAAATCACACACTCTTTAGGTAGGTCTGTGAATCAAAAACATAGTAAATATGCATTTCTTTTTCTTGCCTGAACAGGCTAGTTCCAGAGCCAGTTTTGCTGCCTGAAATGTTTAAGCAGTGTTGCTAAAATTGTTCTTAGAGTTTCAATTAGGAACTGAACAACCTGCCATTCCCCATAAATAACAGCCTGTCAGAATGACAGATGCAGAGGTGGTTGGTCCGAAATGCTAAGTATTCAGGCAGGCTCTGTTTTAGCAGACAGTTCCTTGGATAAGCAAGAGGCAGTTTCAGCAAAATGAAACAGTCAAATTGGCCCTCACTCAGTGGTAATGCTTTAGTTATTTGGGGTGAGGGGAGGGGAATTTATTTAAAAATACTTTTAAAGAGCCAAATGGGACTTAGAAATATTAAGTTTTTGTTACTTAAACAATTTTATTTGCCACCTTTGTTCCAAATTCTCTTATTCTGCTGACTGTTAGGAACAGGGCATTTTATTATCCACTAAAATGTGACATTTCATCTCACAAGGCTGTCTCTTCAAGCTGATTTTGAGAACACATATCCTCCTTTTAATTTTTCCTTGGTGAATAACCATCATTTTTTTAGTGATTTTTATACATGTGTGTCTGTGTGTGTGCATGTGCGTGCATCTGCACATGTGTATAAAGAAAAAAAGGAAGTAAAAAAGGAAAGAACCATAGTAATGGGGACAAGGTTAGACTATTCACTGACTTGACAGTCTCCAGTTTTTATTATTTGTAATTCTAACGTAGGCATGCCAGCTAACGCGTACATTTCTGCTTTCTCTTACATCAGCACTTATAATATTGTCCCAGGGTGGAGGGAAGGAGCTGCAGTCATCAAATGAGTTGTGTTTTGGGAGCCTGATTATAGAAGGATTGTAGCTGACTGTGTGCAGGAACAGCAGAGACCCAGGAGGCAGACTGCTTCTAGTCCTAGCGGGACACCCCCTCCCAGTTTGATCTTGTCAGGAGGCTGGCCCCTGTTTCCTCACTGGGTCAGTGCAGCGGGATGGCCTAGATCCAGTTCTAAATGCCTATCATCTTTCAGTATAGTTAATGTCACTTTCCCCATTCTCTACACGGCTGCTTCATTTCCTCTGTCACATATACTTCAGATGTTGATGATAAGAATGTATCACAATGTTGGCGGAAATAAATAGAATTAATGTGGATTTGTTGATTCCTCCTTTCAGAAAAGATTCTAAATCCTCTCACAGTTATGACAGTGTTAACATAAATTCTTGACAGTCCTTTTGAAAATGTTACCTTCATTTAGGAATCACTAATATCCTGTGAGAAAATGTAAAAGACAGGCTACCAGTGGACGATGTCTAGGGCTGTAGGGAGAGTCCCTGAGCCAAGTTACTGCCGCTCTGCACAGGGATGCCTTTGCAAGACCTGCACGACGGAAAGTCTCTCCAATAACATTGCAAGTAGCACGCCCACAGGCAACCTGTGACCCGTTGTAAATCTTGCTGTATTCAACCTGAGGGATGCTGAAGGAAACAGCTGCTTCCAAACATAAGTGGAAATTGAACTTAATACTCTAATCACCGTAAATTGTAGTGCTTATTTGTATAAAACCATAAATGTACACGATGACTAAATGAGTCTTTTACAGAATATTCTTTCTGTTATTAAGTTGGCATAAATACTAATCCCTGAAGATTAAATTGAACACTAATCACTTTGAGCATTCAAGGACCTTTTGTAATCCCACATTGCATATTTACATATGGTAATTTCCTCTGTGGTAGCAGAGTAGGACTGATCATTGCCATGAAAGCAATAACATGACAAGTCATGCCATAACAAGGCATGGAGTTTTCACCTCTTCTTCCAATCCCTCCCCTCTTTCATTCCCAATTTGAGTTTAAAACTCCTCATAACTTGGCTCTGTTTAATAAGAGAGCAGAACAAGCCCAGAAATGCTGATGTGCTCCTTCACCTGTGCCTGCTGAGCAGCTCATTAAAGGTCATGATTTCACAGCACATCATGGTGGCCTGGCCATAGGTTGGGGGGAGCCTCGGAACCAAAAAGCAGAATACACCTCAGCAAATAACAGTGTGCCTTACTTTTAAATATGTCTTAAACATGAATTTTAATGTTTTAAGGTAATTCATGCATTCAATTTTTAAATCATATTTGTTTACTACAAAATGAGCAGCTGCTGCCCAATCCTCTGCTTCAATCCATTTCTTCTGTTTTTTACCCATCTTTATAATAATATGCTTATACTGCTGTTTCTTGATATATCAATTTTGCATAGCAAAATTCTGACTATCATTACAATAGAGGAAGATTTGGCTAGTTTACACACACCTCCCATTTCTTCTACCCGTTTATCCCAATATAGTTAGATCACAATTTTGGATTAAATTACAGTCAATACTGCACTGTTATGGCTATATAAATAGTGCTAATTGCTGATCCAAGCAGTGTATTACTGTAATTGCAATGGTCTGAATGTTTACGTCCCCCAAAATTCATGTATTGGAATCCTAACTCCCAAGGTGATGGTATTAGGCGGTAGGAGCTTTGAGAGGTAATTAGGTCAGTCATGAGAGTGGAGCTCTCATGAATGGGATTAGTACCCTTATAAAAAGAGACCCTAGAGAGCTCCCTCACCCCTTTTGCCATGTGAGGACACACTGAGAAGATGTCATCTGTGAACCAGGAAGCATGCCCCATCAGAGGCCAAATCTGCCAGAACTGTGAGAAATAAATTTCTGTTGTTTATAAGCCATCCAGTCTATGGTATTTTGTTACAGCAGCTCAGACAGACTAAGACAATAATTACATTGCCTTTCTCTTAAAATTATTTCTCCTAGGGCCTTTTCCCCATTTTCCTGTAGGTTTCTCACTTTTTAAAATAAGTGCTCCAATAGTTTTAACATCCACACCTATCAATAATTTTTCATATTCTCAAGCACCAGACCTCATCTCAGATCCATTTCTCCCTTGGAGACATCCATCTGCAGCTGCCCAGGGCCGTCCCTCCAACTCCAGTGCAGACTCTGCTCTCTAGGCCAGTGCCGAGCTGTCATCCTGTAACTTGCCTTTGCTCTTTTCCTGGATGTGTCCCCATTTCCTGTATTTCATGGTTTTCTCCCTCGTTTCACTGATTTCATCCAATAGCTTCTTCAGAAAGGACACGAGCGGGGTAATTTTTTGATTCATTGTACATTTGAATGTGTCTTTATTCTACCCCAGCTGCCCAATGCCCCTTTGCTTCTTTCTTCTCAAGATGCACCCACGTTCTGTAGTCTCTGGCCTCGTGCTCATCTGTTTTTGGTACCATTTTAGGCTGGGAGGACTGATCTTTTCATCATTTAAGAGTCTACTCTGTTACCATATAAGGACATTCTTGCTGCCCTGTGGTTACGTACTTGCTTTGTGTTTTTTTCATTACATTCTTAGGCCTTTTCTATACAAGGACGTGAATTGGGGAGAGGGGAGGGATGAGGCATAAGTGAAGAACTCAATGGCTGGAAATTGACTCTCCCTGGACTGTGGAGGGCTTGGCAGTTTCAGACACAGGGTGTAAGGGGATATTCTCTCTGGGAACACCTGATGCCCCCATCTCACTGTGGGCCACAGCTGTGGTGGCTCCAGCATCTGGCCCTGAAGAATCAAGATTGGCCAGCTTCAGAGAGAGGGATGAGTTCTAAACCTGTACTAAAATCAACACCATTCTTCCCTAAAATAGTCAAAGCAATTTAATGTGCTTCTGACCAGGGAAAAGGCATCTAGAGTGCTTCTTAAATGAAGGGGAAAAGAAGGAAAAGATTTATGGCGACCCCTATCTCATCATCCTCCCTGCCTACCTCCCTCTGTAGAGGCTAGAAATTCAAGATGTGCATTTCCAGCTCCGGTTGCAGCTGGGAGTGGCTGAGTGACCACACATGGCCAATGAGTACTGGAGGACGAGCTGCTGGGAGGCTTCTGAAGAAGGCTTCTCTCCCAAGCAGATAGACAGAGGCTTGGGAGGAAGTAGGCTTTTGCTCCCACCTGTCCTCTCTGCTTAGGACATGGTGTGAGCACCTCATGCCTGGAACCATTATGTATGAAGGTGACAAAAAGCCCATATGCAGCTGATGGAGCAGAGGATGGGCATGACCTTGGTCAGCTGCCCCACCAACCATGAGACTACACTTCCGACTTCTTATTAAGGAGGCAATGAATGTCCCTATGCAGTAAGCCACAGCCACTTGTGGCTGAAAGCTTACCTGACTGATGCAGGGAGTCAGGGAGACATTCCCTACAGCCATGCCCATGCCATGATTGTCCATGTGGCTTGGCTCAGTCCTAGCCATAGGTGGAGGAGGTGGGCCACTCAGGGACTTAACATCGAGTTTTCCTTACTGCTTATCTAACTCTGAACTTGTGCCCTGATAGGATGAGTGCTTCCATTTAGGGTTGGAAGCCTGCCTTGATCTTGCCCATTGCTGAGCCTAATCCCATTAGGGCCCACCATAGAATCTTGTACACCTCATCCCTCTGGTGGAAACCCTGTTAGCAGCTGGCCCATACTTCTCCAGCTGGCCAATGCCCTGATTGTCAGGACATCCAAATATGGTCTGTTCCCAGATGCCTCATCTAGTGGCTCATGAGACCCTGTTACCTTCTGCTGGAGCTTTCTGAGGTTTACTGCATGCCTGAATGGTCAGATCATTACCTTCTTCTAGACACCAGGCTCCCCCTGCCTGGCTGAACTGCCTGTCTGACCTTCAGCTGAGTTTGCTAGCCTTTCCTCCCCCACACCTTGACCAACCCCAGGGAGGTGTCTGGTTCCATGTCCTGCCTCCTGAGAAACATTATATGTACTAAGCAGATGGTACCTACTCCCACTTTATGCTTTACATGTTTTCTGGTCTGCGTTAAATCTTTCATTCTATTGTTCATTATACTGATGTTATGAACTGATTCTAATTCATTTTGAGGTGAGCAGGATATAAATGCTCAGTAAACTAAAAGTTAATCAGAAAGTTGATAGAATCAAAAATGGCTCTATTACGTACATTTTGCTTAGCTAAATAAAAAATATCCCCAAAGAAATACTTCCCTTTTCTAAAGGATTGATATGAAATTTAAGTTAAAGCTGTAATGTCAAGGAACGCTCACTCTTTTTTCCTTTCTTTCGGTAGGTGATGGTTTTTTCAAACAGGCTAGGGATTCAAGAGAGTATTTTTTTTATCAGTTCAATCAACGGCATGACCACCAGACCAAGGTTCCCAAGGCTATTTTGGCTTCAAAAGAATGTGTTTCTGTTGTCATGTGTGTCGCTGGAGCACACTCCCCAGGAAGCAGCAGGTCTTCCTGAGTCAGATGTGTGCCCAGCCTGTCTGCACTCAGCAGATTAAGAGCGGGTGGGCTTGTGCAGACAGGAGTCCCAGTATCCTCGCCTGCACAGCTCCTGTTGTTTCTCCTGCCTTAGAAGGTTTGCTGCTACAAATGCCTGCCACTGTTCTGAGTGTATTGCCAGTATCAGCTTTTCCAGTGATTACAAAAACTTCGTGAGGTAGATACTTTTATTATCCCAGTTTACAAATGAGGACACCAACGGGGCCCAGAGCACCCTACCTCCAAACATGGCATCTTGGCATAGTGCATACTTGGAGCCGAAGGAAACTGAGAGAACCACAGAAGCAGTAAGGTCACCCTCTGACTTTCCCTTGCCCCTGTTCCCCTGAAGTGGGCCATTAAACCTATTTGACCTTCCCCTGCAAATAGGTCATAAGACCTTAATTCTAGAAGGGCCTTCCCTATATGCAAAAGAAAGGAAAAAAAGACACAGAGAAGAATCTGAACAAGCAGGCCTTGCTAAGTTCCCCAGTTGATTACCATTAGGTTGCAGTCTTTTGTCCTCCATCATACTTCTGCATGACTGTCCATGCTTCACAAACCTAAGCATAAAAATACACAGGTTTTTCTGTTCCTTTGGGTCTTCATTTGTGAAGGCGCCCATGTCATGTAAAACATGCTAAATAAATGTGGATGCTTTTCTCTTGTAATCTGCCTTTTGTTATGGGGGTCTCAGCCATGAACCTTGCAGTGGGTGGGGAAAAGACATTACCTTCTCTCCCCTACAACACCAAGGCACAGGGAGGTGAAATAATTTGCCTAGGTTCACTCAGCCAGTGAATGGCAGAGGTAGAATCAGTGCAGGCAGCTTAACTCTGGACTCTAGCATTATGCCAGTCTGAACACCACTCCAGGGCAGATAATAGGTGAATGTTTTGAGAAAATGAATAAGGTCCTGAGAAACATTGGAATGAATATATTTTGTATATAAGATCCTTTTCTCCAAAAGAGTAAATAATTGACCAGCATTTTGTAATCTGAGCATCACACGTCCATTAGAACTATAATGTCTTTATTTAAAAATTATTTATTTATGAACTGACAGTCTTCAGATTGAAGAACTAGAAATGTGGTCATGAAAAAGGAAGGAAAATTTCCTACTAGAAAGCACTGGACACTTTTCATTCTGTGTTCTTGACAGAAAAAGACAGTGGTGAGTGCCTTGTTCACCATTGAGAAGTTTGGAGAATTAAAAATGTGGTTAGTATTTTATAAGAATGGAGATATTCTGAAAAGTGGGAAGAGGCAAGTGTTTGGTAAAGGTGCAATATCTGTGGGAGGATGGGAATGAACACCCTCAGGGGGCAAAAAAAAAAAAAAAAGGATGTGAAACGAGGACTCGAGGGAAAATAGAGGAACACCACCTTGAGTTCTGACTCACTTCTCTTGAAAGAATTCACTCATCTGCTCAGGTGCATTTACTGGGGACACTAGGACAAAGGAGCTCCTGCCTTAAGAAATTCATGGACTAATAGGAGAAAACAAGAGGGATAAAGCAGGCAACGACCACCCATTGTGATATTTGCCATCATAGAATTGGGCTCAAAGTGCCAGAGGGAGCTCCAGGGACAGGCCCTACCACAGCCTGGGGCCAAGACGACATCTGGAAAGAAGTGATGCCTCTGCTGAATGCTGAAGGTTGAAGAGAAGTTGGCCACGCAAATGTTATGGGGAAATGTTCCAGAAAGAAGAGAGGCATGTTCAAAGGCGTGAAGCAAGAGAGCTTGCCTTCTGAACTCACAAGTACTGAGTAATGGATATGGGGTGGACAGGGGGAGAGATAAGCCAGGGGACCCAGAAAAGGACTAGGTCAGGATGTGCCTTGTGCATCCCCTGTAGGGATGTGGACTAAATAGACAGCCCCAGAGAGCCTTGGTCCAAGTCATCACCTTCCCTCACTTGAGCTGCTGCGACTGCATCCTGACTGTATTCCTGCCCTGCTCTGATTCCCCTGAGATCCAGTCCCACACAGCAGCAAGAGAGAACTTGAGAAGATGTAGATTATATTGTGACTGTCCCTGGCTTAAAGCCCTTCAGCAGATTTCCCATGGTATTTGTGATAAGACTGGGGACACTACATGGCCTACAAACCCTGACTTTGTCTGCGCTCCCTCCCCCTCCAGATGCATCACACACCCTCTTCCTCTTGCCAGTGGCATGTTCCTTTCCACAGCCTTCTCCCTATTAACTCTTACTCTGTTTTTCGGTACCAGCTTAAATGTCATTTCCTCAGAGAAACCTTCCTTGATCCCCAATCTCAATTAGACCTTCTTGTTATGTTTTTTTGTTAATTGAGATTAAATTCACACAGCAGAAATTTAACCATTTAAAAGTGTACAGTCCAGTGTGGCATTTAGCACATACACAATTTTGTGCAACTACAAGCTCTATCTAGTTCTGAAACATTTTCATCAGCCCTAAAGAAAACCCTATAACCATTAAGCAATCATTCCTTGCCCCACCCCCTGGAAACCACCGATCTGCTTTCTGTCTGTATTGATTTGCCTATCCTAGATATTTCATATAAAAAGAATCATGTAATATGTAACATTTTGTGGCTAGCCTCTTTCACTTAGCATAATGTTTTTAAGGTTCATCCATGTTGTAGTGTTTATCAGAACTTTATTCCTTCATATGACTCAATAACATCCCATTGTAAGGATATATGACATTTTGCTTATCCATTCACCATTGATGGACATCTGGGTCATTTCCTCCTTTTGGCTACTGTGAATTCTGCTGTTATAAGCATTCATGTACAAGTACTTGAGTACCTGTTTTCAGTTCCTTTGGATATATACTTAGGAGTGGAATTACTGGGTCCTTTGATAATTCTATGCTTACCTTTTTGAGGAACCACCAAACTGTCATCCACAGTGGCCATATACCGTTTGTTTTGTTTTGTTTGGGGTTTGTAAGCATCCTATGCATCTCCCTGTTTCTGTTTCTTTTCTCCCTGTAAGCTCTGTGAAGGGCTTGCCTATGTCTGATTTGTTCACCACTATATCCCCAAGGGCTAACAAAGTAGACAATCTAAAACATTTGTTGATTGAATAAAGAAATTAATGTGGCAGGACTGATTTATAATTTAGACAGATCACCATGGATGCAAGTGGTGATGTATTGGAGGAACCAGATGTGACAGAGACCGATAGCTGCTGCTGTGTTAATCAGGAACCTGACTAGACTCCTAGACCAGAGGAAAGACCTGCCTGCAAGCTGTCAACATCCTCCCCCACCCCCACCCCCCACACACAACCTGGCACACTGCATTATACCTGTCCATTTGCTTAACTTCTTCCCCCATTCAGCTGTGAGTTCTTTAAGGGCAGCCACCAAGTCATCTTCACATTGCCAAGTAATAGTAGATTCTCAACCAATGTTCATTGAATGAGTAAATAAATGATGAAATAATATGCATGGAGAAATAGTAGCGAAATGATCTTGGGCAAGATTACTACTCTTTTAAGTCTTAGTTTCTTTAGTGGTAAAGTGGAGACAGTAATGGTCCCTGCCTCATAGGATTCCTGTGGGAGTAAAATGAATGAAGCCAGCAGGGCTGTCAGCACAGAGCTGTCCATAACAGGCACTCTCTAAATGGTGCCATGCATTCTTTATGATTCCGCAGTAGTAATTAGAATGATTGGGCCTA
Source organism: Cynocephalus volans (assembly GCF_027409185.1). Taxonomy (NCBI): domain Eukaryota; kingdom Metazoa; phylum Chordata; class Mammalia; order Dermoptera; family Cynocephalidae; genus Cynocephalus; species Cynocephalus volans. The sequence continues at coordinate 94,197,610 of NC_084464.1, read as the reverse complement.
AGGTAAAGGGACAAGATTTCAATCAAAAAACAGGAGAATGTTCTAATGTAAGCTTTATAAGAATAGGACCACATCCATCTTGTTCTCTTTGGCATCTCCAGCACCCCACACAGTGCCAACACAAACTGTCAAATGAATGTCTAGTGAGACTGATCAAAAGCGGAATGGGCAGCCTGTGAGGGAGAGAGCTAGTCATCACTAGAAGCAATCAGGCCAAGACTGAACATCATCTGTTAGAGATGCTGGGGAGAAGAAGCCTGCTGCTATGCTTTGAATATGGACCCAAGGTTTATGTGTTGGAAACTTAATCCCCAATGCAATGGTGTTGAGAGATAGGACCTTTAAGAGATGATTAGGCTGAGAGGATTTGCCCTTAAGAATGGATTAATGCCATTATCATGGGACTGGGTTAGTTATTTTGGGATGAGTTTCTGATAAAAGGATGAGTTTGCCATACACACTCACTTTCTTATTCTTCCACCTTCCACTGTGGAATAATGCAGCAACAAGGCCCTCACCAGATGCAGGCCCCTGGACCTCAGACCTCCCAGCCTCCAGAACTGAGAAATACAGTTGGCCCTCCATACCCATGGGTTCAATCAACAGCAGATAGAAAAAAACTTTTTAAAATACAAATAAAAAATCAATAGACTATAACAACTATTTACATTGCATGTATATTATACTAAGTATAATAAGAAATCTAGAGATGATTTAAAGTATACAGGAGGATGTGCACAGATTATATGCAAATACTGTGCCATTTTATATAAGGGACTTGGGGCTGACCAGTTAGCTCAGTTGGTTAAAGCATGGCCTTGTAACACCAAGTTCAAGGGTTGGATCCCCGTACTGGTCAGCCACCAAAAAACAACAACGGCTCTGCTCTGTGTTTCAAAAGCACTTGGAAATCAGTATACAATGGACTTGAGCATCCACAGATTTTGGAATCCAAGGGGATTTCTGGATCCAGCCCTCCACTGTTACCAAGAAATGACTGTAAATCTCTTTTCTTTATAAATTTCCCAGTTTCAGGTCTTGTAACAGCACGAAACAGAATAAGACACCTGCCCTAGTAGGACAGTAGATAGTTTTGCCACAGAGATTCCCTATAATTTGGAGACTTGTCATGTTCTTTGATCCTTACTGTGAGACATCACACTTCTCCAGGGCAATAGCTGGGAAAAGAGGAATTCAAAAATGTCTCTAGATATAAGGGCTACAGAACATAGGACTTTCATGACCTCTCATGGGAAGAGGCAAGCATGCATTCAAATTGTTTCAAAACTGATGATAATGAAGGAAACTGAAATTTGAAATTTTCTTGGGAGTCTAAGTTTAAAGAGGAAGGAAATTTCATGAAAAGTTAAGGGCCTAAGATTCTTGTATAATTGTGTTTCACTTAACTTGCTTTTCTGTAGCAACTGCAGACACTTTCATGTTTTCCAATTGGAAAATTCTGAGTATTATTTTTATTGTAGTAAAAGGTACATAATATACCACTTAAACCGTTCCGGCACCTGCGGTGCGAGCGTCGCCACGCTCCCAGCGCAGCACTCTACCGAGTGCGCCACAGGCTCGGCCCCACTTAAACCGTTTTTAAGTGTACAGTTCAGTGATATTATGAATATTCACATTGTTATACAACTGTCACCACCACTCATCTCCAGAACTTTCTCATCATCCATTCTAAATATTATTTTTAAATATTAATATTTTACCTAGAAAATTTGTTCAAATATTGGAAGTAAGTTATTGATCAGCAATTAGCTTTTAAAAAGAGGAAAACGAATAGAATATTATTTTTTTCAATGTAATCAGATGAAGTCACTTTCAAAAGGAAAAAAGTCACTGAATTTCTTGAATAGAAAAGGTACTTTCAAATAATTTTCTCAGTTTATAAACTGATTTAAATGTCATTTGTTTGAGAATCTGGAAGAGATTAAAAATGATATAGATTTCCTGCATATCAACCACACTGGCCAATAAAAGGACCCGAAACTTTCTATTTCAATGGCCAATGCTATGGGTTAACAGTGTCCCCCAAAAGTTCGTGTATTTGAAACTTGACACCCATCATAACAGTGTTAAAGGGTGGGAAATCCAATTATAATATTTGAAAGGTGGGGCCTGTGATTAGATTGTGAGGACTGTGACCTGATGAATGGATTATTGATCCATTCGTGGGACAAGGGTGTGGTTCTGATGGCTTTAAAAGGAGAGCAAGAGGTTAACTCTCTTGCTCAGCCCGTTCTTGCCATGTGACACCCTGCATCACTGTATAGAGTCACCACCAAAAAAGAAGGCCCTCACCAGATGTGTTCCCTGGATCTTGGGCTTCCCAGCCTCCCAAACTGTAAGAAATAAATTTCAGTTCTTTATAAATCATCCAGTTTTAGATATTCTGTTATAAGCAACAGAAACAGACTAATACAGCCAATACGTGCAGCTTTACAAGCTTAGACACTACTGGAAAGATTAAAATCATCATTCGCAGGTAATCTGGTTACTTGCTTTATTCACACCTGTTTGAACTATAGTTGCTTTTACAGCAAGGATATAATCATCCCCACGTGCCCAAATCAGAACTTCATGAATAAGATTTGAAATCCATTAACAATCAAAGTAATTTTTAACAACAGAGTTCGTTTCTATTTCTTCTCCAGCTGACCTTGGGACATCTCCAAGCAGCCCAGCTTTGCATGCTGGGCTCCTTGGGGCCAGGGCAGCAGTGGGCCTGGGCTGCTCCGAACACAGGCATGAGAGCCGCGGCCCCGTTACAGCCCCACCGCAGGATTAACGAGAGTGCACAGCAGCCCAATGAGACCAGTTATAATCAGCTTCATATTGTTTTCTTTTGCTTTCTTCATTTGATAGAAACAAAAATCACCAAATTCAAAAGATTACTGGGCAGCAAAGGTGAATGAAGCAAACAGCTAATATCAGACACCATTTCAAAAGCAACTGCCTGGATAAGCCTTTAATAGAATTTCCCAGTTTACAACTCTGAAGATGAAGAAGGCAAGTTACCATGGAAACAAATAGTCTCTTTAAAGAGAGACAGGCTCCTCTCTTAGTCTGAGCTCTTTCCAGAAGAGAGGGGGGGCGGGGGTTGGGCACAGGCGGGCCAAGGATCTTTGACTAGAACAATAAAGGGGAGTTTTCTTCTCATTATTAATATTTTACCCATGAAATACGTGTGGAGCTTCAGCTCAAGACTATTTCTTTTTTTTCTTTTTTCTTTTTCGGCTGTACTATTTAAAAACCTCATTAGATATTTTGAGACACTAAAGCAAAATAACATTTTATCAATAATCTCTTTCAATTTTATTCAATTAGTCACATGCTGGTGACATGCGAGACTCTCCAATACAATGACATAAAAGGCAAAGAGAAATCACTTTTCCTGGTCTTTCACCCCAACACACAGCCTATTTTTTCTCTATCTTTGCCTTCTTTATATATTTATATATGCGTGTGTGTGTGTGTGTGTGTATATATATTTAAAATGATATATACAAACAAAAAAACAAAACCTGATTTTAAAAATGGGCAAAGGACTTAAAGAGACATTTCTCCAAAGATAATATATAAATGGCAAATAAGCACATGCGAAGATGCTCAGCATGACTAATTATTAAGGAAATGCAAATCGAAATAAGATCACAATGAGATACCATTTCATATCCATTAGGATGGCTATTATTTTAAAAAATCACACAGAGAAAACAAGTGTTTGTGGAGACGAGGAGAAACTGGAATTCTTATAACACCAATGATAAGAATGTAAAATGGTGCAGCTACTTTGGGAAACCGTATGGCAGTTCCTCAAAAAGTTAGAAACTGAATTACCATATGACCAAGCAACTCCACTTTTGAATATATACCCAAAAGAACTGAAAACAAAGACTTGAACACCCCTTTGTATACTCATTTATAGCAGCATTATTCACAGTAACCAAAAGGCAGAAGCAGCCCAAGTATCCATTAATGGATGATGCATATACAAAATATGATACACACACACACACACACACACACACACACACACACACACACACACAATGGAATATTATGCAGCCCTAAAAAGGAAGAAAATTCTGACACATGCTACAATAAAGATGAACCTATAGGGTATTAGGCTAAGTGAAATAAGCCAGTCACAAAAGGACAAATACTGTATGATTCCATTTATATGAAGTTCCTAGAGTAGTCAAATTCATAGGGACAGAAAGTAAAATGGTAGTTGCCAGGGATTAGGGGGAGGAGAGGAGAGTTGTTTAAAGGGTATAAAATTATAATTTGGGAAGATGAGAAAATGTTCTGGTGATGGATGGTGGTGATGGTTGCAAAACAATGTAAATATACTGAATGCTGCATATCTGTACACTTAAAAATGGTGTAAAAGGCAAACTTCGTGTATATTTTAAAACAAAAAAATTTTTCAAATAAAATACATATATATGCAGAAGTTCAGGGGTATTTGATTTTGTTTTTGCTTTTGCTGCTTACTTTTACTAAAATAGAATTATAACACACACACATTCCTGTGTAGCAAACCCCACATCTTAATGGTATAAAGCAGCCTTCTAATTATGCTTAGAATGTGGGATTTTATGGGTCAAGAATTTGATTTAGGCATAGAAGGGACAGCTGTCTGTGCTCCATGGCATCTGAGGCCTTCTCTGGAAAGGCTCAAAAACTAGAGGTGACTCAATGGCTGGCAGCTGGAATCACATGGAGGGTTCTTCACTTACACGTCTGGGAGTTGATGCCAGGTCTTCACCTGGGCTGCCTATCAGAACACCTGCATGTGGGCTTCCCACATGGACTGCTTCCCTGACCTTCCTCATAATATGGCAGCCCTATCAAGAGAGCCAAGCAGCAGTACGAGGCATTTTTACAATCTAGTGATGAAAGAAAAACTTTAGACAGAGGAAAATTTAGCAGAGTTTATTTGAGCAAAGAATGATTTGAGAATCAGGCAATCCTCAGAACCAGAAGAGGGACAGAGAACTCCACTCTGCAACGTGGGCAGTGAGTACTTATAGACAGGAAAAGGCTGAAGAAAGCAGAAACGAGGAATGAAAACCAGTTTGGTCATTTCAAAGTTACTTTCTTTGTAAAGGTTAAAGTATAGGGGCTTCCTTGTCATGTTGGCTAACACCAGCCTGTTTGGGGATTTGGCTATCATCTCTCTCCTGATTTTTCGGAAGGTCAGATGTGCAAACCAGTTTTGGCTTGGTGGCATAGAACTTCAGCATGAGTGACTCCGTTTTGGTTTGGTCTAGTGGGGCCTAGTGCAGGAGCTCAGTCCAAACCAATGGCCCTCCTATAAATTTTATTGAACACGAGCCTCAAAAGTTGCATTGTGCCACTTCCACGCTATTGGTTGAAACAGTTACAAAGGTCTGTCCAGGTTGAGGGGGAGGAGCTCATAGGAGGGTTAGAAGGCCACAGATAAGAGGAGTGTGTGGGAGGGGTGATAGTGTCGTGGCCGTCTTTGGAAAATACGATCTGCCATAACACATTCTTTAGCTGGCAACTTGCTTTTTACAATACTTCGTTGACATCTCTAGAAGTAGTAAAGCTGTAATTCCTCAATTTTTCTCATTTCTTTATAATTACAAAATTCTTTAAAATTGCAAAATTAATATAAATACAGAAACAAAACATGGAAAACATAACAGAAAAATCCACAATTCGCCCTCCTTAATCCAATCACAGTAATTATTTCCACTATTTTTATCCCATAATTTCTTCATAATGTATGTAGAGTTTTGTGCTTATTTCCCCTTAACATATAAGCCCCCAAATTCACACCTCAAAATAAGTTACCTTTTTAATTTGTCTTGTACAGACAAAGCAAAAATAAGAGCAGAGTACACCACAGCATAAAATCCTCAGCTCAAAACTTTTGCTTTGCCTAATCCTGGCTAAAACTTACTAGTTTTAAGATCACATCAAGTAGAAGAGAAAGCAGGTGACTGCCCTGGGCATGGAATGGCAGCAGGTGAACCTTAACTCACTTTTCTGCTACAAAAGCTTGATTTGGGGGTTTCAACAGAATACATGGGTCTAACATTAAAGATCATCAAAGCCAACAGTTCCCAAACACTACTTCAAATTATTGCTGATTTTCATTGGTCTGTCGTGAAATGAGAAAAATAGCTACATTGGTGTGAGTTGTTCATAAAGCTAAATGTATTCAGTTTTAAAAAGCTGGACTTTATTCTGAGACAATTCTTTTTTTTTTTTTTTGGTGTAAAATGTTTATTTTCTTTATAGCATAATTCTGATCATAGATTTTCTTAGCATTCCTAATTAGCAAGCTAAAAAGATTGTAATCCTGCAGTCATCCCTCAATTTAGTTTCAAAAATGTTATTGATCTGTGACATCCCAAAATCTAGGAAACAGGGATTCACTCCAAACGTCCTCCCAATGCAAAGTGATTGGGTTTGATGTGTAAGGTTTGTCAAAAGGGATTAAATTCTGAGGTAGAAACAAATGCTCGACATCAGAAGAAGATCCAAAACTCTCAATTCTGCATGTGACGGTCCAGTTGTGTGGAATCATTTATCCTCAGGGCCTCTTAGCTTAGCCAGCAGATCCAGTCAATAATGGGGGCTTTCACCCCTGCAGGGCCAGGAGGAGTGAAAGGCTTAATTGTTGCAGGAGCAGAGTGCTGTGTAAGTGCTGAGCGTCTTTATTGTGCCGCATACTAGGAAATTTCCTGCACAAAGGCTGCTCAGCAGGTCCTGTAATAGCTGGAGAAAAACTGTGAGGAGGGTTACTCTAACGCCTCAAGTATTTCCCCGGGAGTTCCTCATTTCAATGAGAAGAAAATTCTCTAATTAAAATGCCACTACATTTTTTTAAAAAACAAATTGCCATCTAATTTCTCTTTGATCTGTTTTTTTTTTCCACTTGGGTTGCAAGGTTTTACAGAAATTTCCCAAATGCTTTGAGTCTGTGGTAATTTTATTTCATTCTGATTAAACTTCAAAGGGCAAAACAAAAAGCCATCATAACAGGCTAAGCTTTTTTTCACTTCACTTATGCAGTATTTTCCGGGCATCTACAATGTGTTGGTGTTGGAAATACAAAGATGAATAATACAATATGGTCCTTGCCCTGACCAGGTTCAGTGTTTCCAGGAGGCAGTCAAGCCATAAACAACATTGAAATGCATGTAGTGTGGGAACAGTAGAAATACCATCACCCACCATTTTATACAGGGCATGGTGGGAGCCAGACGGAGGCCCAGGCTGGGTTGACTCTTTGAATGAAACTTAGGAGATGACTAAAACTTTAGCCAAAGGACAGCAAGAGGACATCTCAGCCAGAAGAGACAACATAAGCTCAGGTTCAGGGATGGAAAATGACACGCAGGGCGTGTGTGTGTGTGTGTGTGTGTGTGTGTGTGTGTGTGTGTGTGTGTGTGTGTGTGTGTGTGAGAGAGAGATAGAAAGAGAGAGAGAGAGAGAGAGGAGAGAGAGAGTGTTTGTGTTTCCATAACAAGAAAGGGTCAGAGTGGATGTGGTTTGGGGGACTTTACTGAATGGCATGGAGACAGGCAAGCTAACCTGAAGCAAGGTGGCAACATCCTGTGTTATATGTGGGTCTTAGGGTTCAAAGGTTTACTTTACACAATCTAGAAAGAAAGAAGAAAATGATGTCCGCACAAATAAATTTGACTTTAATGCATGTTTTGAACACACACACCCTTACTGGGAGATCTGCAGATACCTACATTGTCCCCTGGAGGGAAGAACCAAAGTCATCTGCAGTTCTCCTCTGGAGTGATTTGGGGACTTGTACCCTCCAGGTGCCCAGTCCAGGGCTCCTCAAGCTTTGACACCCGTAGGAATCACTGGCAATCTTGTTAAGTTGCAGGTTCTGATTCCGCAGCCCCAAATTCTTCATTTCAAACAAGCTCGGAGGTGATGCCAACGCTGCTGGCCCTGGGACCACACCGTGAGCCACTCACTCCCCACCCTCGGTCTTGATGCAACTGAGACAGACCACAGGGGACCCACCGCTTTCAACCTCATAGTCGACAGTGTCCAGATCCTCCCTGAAGCCCAGGCGCAGGTTCTATCCATCAGGAGTCCAGGCCCTTGGAGGACAGCAGAGAGCTGGCTAGTCCAGAAGGGCTGATGGTTCCATGGACCTAGAATTGGGGGGTGGAAGCGGGGAGGAAAGAGGTAGAAATTGAGGGATGGGGCTGGAGCTTGCACAGAAAATGGGTGCAGACATCTCCTGTGCCAGGAGTTAAGTAAGATACTAAGGGACATGAGAAGAAGGATGCAGGAGCTTGGGCAAGGGCCCAGGCAGATCCTGAGTCATGACACTGAACACTGACTGTGCCAGGGACAGTATTCAAGCTTCACATAGATGCCACATTTCATCTTCACACACCATCCTTGCAAAGCAGACTTTAAATCCCTGCTAACAGATGGACTTAAAGCATAGAGCAGTTCAGTAAATCACCCAGTCTCCCATTTGGCACAGAGTGCAGCCAAGTTCACACCCAGTTCTGCATGATCTGAGAGCCCTGGTCTTTCAGGTGCAACCCCCAGCCCCCACTGTTCACTGTCCCTCATTAAGATGGATGAGCTAGGGCTCTGTGCCTAGGCCTAGAATGCCCTAGTGTAGGGTCTTGAGACATCTGACTCCAAAAGCAAGTGATGTAAGCCACAAATGAAGGAAGTGCTAGGTCATGAGGAAGCAGGCCGAGAGACGTTGGCATCCAAGGAGACCTGGCATCTGGAACTGGACCACTGTTGGATGAAGTGGCCTGGCTCTCCTGATCCTGACGGGGATCTGCCTCACCAAGGCCAGCCAGGCATCCATGGTGCCCCTGTGGTCTTGGCACGTGCAGAGGCAGCACACTGGTTGGTAGGCATCTTGTAGCTATCTTGGGTAGACATTTTGGCCAAGATGGAATATTTACCTGGGAAAAAAGAAGACAGAACTAAACGGGAAGGACTATCAGATGATGAAGTGTCTAGAACATAGTAAGCAATCAATAATTGATAGCTGCTATGTACTGTTGTTGTTGATGGGGTTCAGGACACACTACCCCCAAATATGGCATCTGGACATTTAAGAAAACAGAAGCAGGAAGTTCTCTGTGATCTTTTCCTACCCTTCTCCCCCAAAACAGACCATAAAAGAATTCTCTGACCTTCCTCTAAAGCAAGTCATAAGACCCTCATTCCAGATGCCCAGAGGAAAGAAGCTGAAGGCACAGAGATGCCGAGAAGAATCCGGACACACAGGCCTCACTAAGTCCCCCAGTTGATACCCTCAGATTGTACTTTTGCACAACTGTCCGTGCTTCCTCAAACCTCAGCCCAAAAATATACAGATTTCCCTGTTTCTTTGGGTCTTCATTTGTGAAGGCTCCTGTGTCACATATAACTTATATTAAATAAATGTGTGTGCTTTTCTCTCGTTAATCTGTCTTTTGTTATAGGGGTCTCAGCCATGAACCCCACAATGGGTGAGGGAAAGACATTACCTTTTCTCCCCCCACTTTTGCTACTGGGTGCTGTTTCCATGCGCTACTGGAGAACCAGCCAGCAATAGGCTAGGGACATTCTCAGGCATAATTAAATAGAAAATATTCCCAGGAAACCAAAGTCTAAATGGCCCAGCCAGGTGGCTAAACAGCCCAGCCTCATCATCACAGTGCACTCTGGAGGAGCCCAGTAGTTCATGTCACTTAAACTTGGCTGTCAGGAGGCTGTTTGCACATGGTCACTGTTAGGCCTGCTTTTCCTTCCTTCCTGGGCTATCATAGTTCAAAGTTGTGTTTCTAGATGTCAGGAGCCTCCATACAGAAAAAGCTGCAGACTAGAGTTGGAAGACCCTCTCTGCTCCTCACTGACACCTGTAAAATGGAGACCATCACACCAGTGCTGCCCACCTCAGGACCATGCTGTGAAGTCCCAGCAAGAAAATGTGGGAAAGGAGTGAACAACTGCCAAGTCCGACACACGCAGGATCCCTGACGTGATCCTGCAGATATCTTGCCATTCTATTCTAAAATGGGAAATCATACTTTATTAAAACATTATTATCATACCCTTTGTGTTTCCTCTAAACTGCCTCAGATCCTTTGAGTAACCAGGTGACATTTACTTACACATAAGCATCCACAAAATAAAAGTCTACATGGAACCTAAAATTACATACACATATCACATATATGTATATATGTATGTATATACACGCATATAATTTTATATATATACTTCTCCTCTGTACTAAAGTCACAGGACTACTTGTTAAAGAAGGGGAAACATTTGCACAATCAGTTTAAAAGATTATTATTTAAAAACAAAAATTGCCTGGAGCAGACGACTGGAAATCATTCCTCATCGCAACTCAAATGAAGGATGCCGTCTAATTCTTGGAAATTTAGACACTCTTTTAGTAATTTAGCACCAAAATGGACCTGGTTCAATCTGCTCTTCACATTTTGGTAATTTAAAAGGACAAAACAGAATTTTATTTAAATGGTAATTGCAAACTCATGCAGAAAATGTAAATGCACATTTCATGATTAGCTTGCAGCATAAACTATAGCTTCTATTAATGTATTCCAATTTGTAATTCTTTTCACAGTATGAGATTTGAAAGCTGTGATTAAAATTAATTAGGTTAAGTAAAGTTTATCCCCCCTGAGCACTGCTATTGGGAACAAGCAAGAGGAAAATGCGAACTACATCTGGCTCTGCAGGAAGCTGCGTCTTCACAAGAAGTCGGCTGACTTCTTTTCTCCCCACAGAGGTTGCCTGCTGCTTATTTGGCAGATCTCAAGCACCCTGTATCTCCTCAAGGAGCTAATTGAACCATTAAGCTATTCTTTGCCTGCTCACAAAACCACACAGGCTGTGACTACATCATCTTCAAATAGAGAGATTAGGATGGATCCATCAATTGTTTAAACATAATACATCTTGGGGGGGGGGAACACATATGTCTGGTAAATCTAAGATAACGGTGGCCACCCGGAATTCAGTACCGTAATTGCTATGGATGAGGTGTCAAAGGAGGGAACAGTAATAAAGGTAATAACTAATACCTGTGCAGGGCTCTGCTTTGCACATAACTGTCTCCAGTACTACCCCACTTGATCCCCTCAACGACCCTGACATGGAGTTCTCCTCGTAGTCCCATTTTACAGATCAGCATACTGATGTTAGGTGCGTGCCCAGGATCAGAGTGCTGGAGGTTAGACCAAGGTCTTCCGAGTTCCCATTCTACCCTCCTTCTGTTTACATATAACACTTAATAACTCTTAGGAAGGATTTTGAACTTATCACTTAATACAATTCCCCAGGTTTGTGTCTCATGCCCTTGGCACATTCTGGGGTAGAACTTTTGGTTTAATTTTTGCTAAATCAAGGAGAAAACCACCCGCAGAGAACAGACCATGTAAGCACTGTTTGATATTCTTAGGGCAGTTGATTCAAGGGAACACACCCACATTCTGAAACCAACGAGTCTCAGAAACAATATTTTTCTGAAATCGAGAAATTAAGTGAAGGATTTTTTTTTTACGTAATAGTTAAAAGAAGAACAAACAACACATGCTTACAAGTTAGATGACGTGGGACCAGGGGGTGGGATGTTAGGAAGGGGAGAGAAGTGGCTTCACGCTCGAACCTCACAATCGCCTACTCAGTAGGTAGACCGCGTATTGCTAACTTCCATTTTTCTGAGAGAAAACACAAGGCTTAAGCCCCTTCCCCAAAGTGAGTTAGTGACTCAGGTGTCTTCAGATTCCTAGGCTGGTGCCCCTGACTCTATCTTGACTCTCGCAAACTTTTCAGTGCTTTGGGGGGATTGTGAAATCAAATCAGGAAATTAGCATGCAGAGCTTTGAATCAAATGTTCATCTTATAAAATTTTCGTGAGGAAGGTGTTGGTTCTTGGTGATAACTGCGCCGCTTAGTCTGGCTGTGGGGTCCCGGACCCTTCCCAGATCGGGCCTTGCTTCTGTTGACCACCAGGTGGCAGTACAAGCACAGCCTTCAGAGGACCCCTTGCCTATCCACGGTAGCGACAGGCGAGAGGTTTGCAAACCAGGCCAGGGTTAGTCATCCCACAACTCCGGTGCCGTGGTGTCAGTGTCAGGGGGGTTGATTACCCGGAGTTTTCTCCGTGCACTCCGGCCTCACCAGAGGCGGCGGAGCTTTGCCGGGGAATACCTTCCATGGGACTTTCTACTGAATTGAGCGGGGTGAGTGAGGGAAACGCTTCACTGGATTCCCCGTCCTTTGAATGCCGAGTCATTTCCACGCCTACCAGAAAGCAAGGCTACTGGGACCCCGCAAGACACGCTCCGGGTCTCCTCACTGCAGAGCCAAGTCCTCAGGTCACCAACATTCCAGTCACTTCTGTGTTGTCACCAGCTACAGAGTAAGTGCTGTTAAAAGGAAGTCAGAGACTCAGCGGTGCGGACTTACTGGGAGCAACTTTCTCCCAAAACACGATGTGTAGCATTCTCACTGCAAAGAAGGGCACCTCGGAGTGACCGAGCCCGCCTGCCTCTAGGAAGGAGCTCCTGCACCACAGTTACATTATGACCACTCGTTAATGCATACTGAACACACACTGGGTGCTATATTACACAGTGTATGGATTGCCTTGTTACCTCATGTCATCTCACGGTGACTATAAGAGGTAAGGGCTATCTATGATTGTCCCGATTTTCAAACGAGGAGGCTGAGGATTAGAGAGGTGAAGCGACTTGCCCAGACCCTAGAATTTGAGTCCAGGTCTGTCTGATTGAAAGCTAGAATGTACTCACTGCATTAATGCTCAGCACATTCCAGTGCAAAGCGCCTCACCACTCCCGCCTCTGCCACAGAAGGGGGCATGCCCCCTGCTCCATTTCGGATTTCTTTGATGAAGTCCAGCGAGATCCAAGGTGGAAGGCCTGGGCTGCCTACCCCACCTGCCAGGGGCAGGCGTGAGGTTCCCGCAGGCCTGGCTCAGCAGAGGTTCAGCTAGGTGGGCCCATCCCTAAGACCAAGGAGGCTCTGCAATTTTCAGTTCTGACCCTGACAACCAGAAGACTGCCATAGTCCACACGAAGAGGCAGGTGTTCCCGGGCGCTCATAGAGATACCTACCCTTCTCCGTCAGTTTTATCAAACCCAGGACTTACTGAACAACAATCCCTGCTGCTCCTTTGTGCATCTGGACTGAAACCCTACTTGATGAGATCTTAGAATCATTTTGGAGATAAGATAGTGCAAGCCCAAGGAGCTTAATTTCACTGCGGAGACACACCCTGGAATTGCGAATCTTCCTCTAGGTTTATTTCCCAAATGCTTGTTCCTGATGACTCATTCACTGGTCTGCATCAAAATGAGAACAAAAGGACAATGTGTCGAGTTTTTCATAAAGCTACATTTATGACATTTAGAAGATAATCCTTTATTCTGAGATTCCGTCCTTTCTGTTTCTTTACGGTTAAAATGTTTCTCTTAGGGAACAGTGGAAATTGATTTATATCTTAATGATGTTCTCTAGCAAAATAAAAACTTGGCAAGCCTATGGTGCTCTCCACCTTCTTTTCTTTTTTTCTTTCTTTTTTTTTTTTTTTTTTTTAATTTTACAGATCAAAATCTGGGAATCCCAGCTCTGGATAGTTCTCAAACCTTGTTCACTGAGCACATTACGAGTGTTTCATATTCTGCCATCTAGTGGCCATCCTAGTTCACACTTGCTGACTCTCCTTTGAGAACCCAAATCTTTGTAGGCACGTGGATGCCCCGTGTCTGTGTGTGTGTGTGTGTGTGTGTGTGTGTGTACACATTAGGTACCAACAGGAGAGATGTGCTAACATGAAAAAATGCAGATTTTGAAAATTGTGTAGAAATATTCAAGTGAAAAAACCTGCTCAAAAACCACGTGGGCAGAATGGAAAGCAGGTGCGTGGGATTAGCACTCTGTATTTTTTCCAACATCCACCACTCAAAGGGCAGCGACACAGAAACGTTCATGCCCAGGAGTGTCATCAGCTAATAGGACATGAGAAGTGGTACAGGAAAAGCCTTCAAGACTCCACCGAAACCAAATGTGTTTGCAATTTAACAAAGAACCCTCCCTTCAAACTCCAACAGAACCCGTTAACATTTCAAAAATGGGTAAGTATATATTTCTGCAAGGGCCTGGCATCCTTTTGTGGGTGGTGGGTTTGCAACTATCAGACAGCCTTGCCTTTTCAGTGACCTACGCAAGGCATGGCCTGTCCACCAGCAGCTGGTAGGTCCCACCTCTGTCCTGTCTTCCAAGGTTGCTGTAGTCTCTGGAGCTCTCTCCCCTCAGCCTCCCACTGACCTCCTCCTCCTCCAAGCTGGCTGCTCCCCCACCAGACAAGAAGACTCAGTTTCTGACCACTTAGGGAGAGAGAAGTAGAGAGAAAGAGAGAGAGAGAAAGGAGAAAAGAGAAAAATGCTGGAAACCCCAAGGCTGGAGTAGACAGGAGACAGGCAGTTGGCTTTCTAGAAGGCCTGCTCCTGGACAGCCCTTCTGAAATCCAGAAGACCATGTGTAAAAGGAACTTAAGCCATATGGTGTTCTGTAACTGACCTGAGTCATCCTAAATTCATCCTAGAGTCACGGAAATTGAGTTTCTGGACATTGATGCACAAGCAGGCAGTCTACTTGTTAATAGCTATGTTGTGAAAGGCCAAGTGCATTGCTACCATTTAATGTCTGAAACACATTGACACATAAAACCAATGAGCTACAGTGCATAGGTGCCCAGGCTAGCTCAGAAAATCCACTTAACCTATTCTGTATTTCTGAGCTATAGTTCTGACCTCCTTTGAACCACCTGAACATTCCCTGAGTTGGGCAGAGGGTGAAGATGGGGAGGTTCTGCAGAAACTTAGTCATGATTTTTCTAATGATTCTTCTTTAGAGACCCTTAGCGCATCAGAAGAATACCAGGGCAGGGGTGGCGGGGAGCAGGGAACTAGAAATTAATCACATTTGCCAAGGGAATGTGTTTAAAGAATTCTTAGAGAAGGCAGCAGCCAACAGTTAAAGAAAGAAACTCCAAGTCTGCAAACAGAATTGTTCTCCTGGTCTCCTGGACACCCAGTCTGTCTGCCGATCAGACTGTGTGTCAGGACATCTCTGCACCTCTTGGGTCTGGCTCATAGTAGGTGCTCAGTAAGCCTCTGATGAACTGAGCTGCCAGGAGGAGGCACGATCTATGTCTTCCATTCATTCTATATATACATTAATCAAGTGCTTACTATGAACTAGGTCTGTACTAAGTGCTGAGATCAAACAGTGAGTGTTTTTATAGCTTTTATAGCTTTTGGGAGTCTGAAAAATGGGGCTCCTAAAGTGGCCACGTTCTAATCCCTGGAACCTGTGAATATGTTACCTGACATAGCAAAAAGGATTTTGCAAATGTGATTAAACTAAGGATCTTGAGATGGGGAGATTAACCTGGATCATCTAGGTGGGCCCAATGCAGTCACAAAGGTTCTCATGAGAGGGAGGCAGGAGCACAGGTTAGAGTGATGGTGCAGGACCACAAGCCAAGGCATATGGGCAGCCTCTAGAAGCCAGGAAAGGCAAGGAAATGGATTCTCGCCTGGAGCCTGCAGAAGGAACACAGATCTGCTAACACCTTAATTTTAGCCTGATAAAATTGATCTTGGAATTCTAACTTTCAGAATTATAAGGTAAGGAATGTGTGTTGTGCTTAAAGCCACTAAGTTATAGTAATTTGTTGTAGCAGCAATAGGAAATGAATAAAGGCTGAATATAACTGTAGCTTATTAAACATATTGCATAATGCTCAACAGCCATTGAAAAAGTAATCCCAAGAAGATGTGATAATACAGGAAGTATAGAGTGTGATTAGCTCATGCACCTTACCATCTCTTCACAGATTGGCTTAATAATTCATTCTTCTCTTTGCTATCAGAGTCCAAGGCTGTACCTTCCTGAGGTGGCAGGAATTCAATTTGTAGCTTCCACTGTTAGGTCCTGAGGTTTCAAATGCTTATAGAAGACCTTCTGGTGATGAATCCCTCCCCATAATAACAACTCGCATGTAGGAGGATTATTGTTCCTTAATCGACAATCAAGTTCAACTTGGTTTTCTGGTTATAGCACTCTTAAAAAATGTAGAGGAGATCTTATTTGCATCTCCTTTCTCCAGTGGGGAAACCGAGGCTCCGATCTGATCAAGTTTGCTTCACCACCCAGGAGCAAGAATGAGTTCAGCAAACCACAAGGGCATTCCTTTGGCCTCTGCTTACTATTTCCCAAGGCGTTAAGGAAGAGAAAGGGATTTAACACACAGGAGGAGGGAGATAGGCAGGTTACCAGGGGGCGAGAAGAGGAATTCTGGAGAAAGATTAATAGTCAAAACTTATGGAATAAGAGAGCCTCAGGTTTTTCAATTAAAACGTGGGGGAAAATTTGACAATTGTATGTGTTTCATTTTGAAACTCATTTAACCCTGAAAGTCAAAATGAAACTCCATGGGTGCAAACCCACAACAATCAAAATAAAAACAAGTTTTCACAAGCTCACTGCAAAGCTAAATATAGATTGTCAGATAGACCTCCTCACCTCCAAATTCACGCTTTTTAGAACTACTTCAAACATTATTTTTAAAAAGAAGCATAGTTTTGTGTGGGAGGTGGAGTACAGGCTGACTGTGTTTATGTGGGGGGTGTATTTTTTGTTCTGGCCCCCTCTAAACCGTTGGGATGTTTTCAGATACCTTTTGTGGTCACCTACGTTGGTAATATTTTCTTACTGTGGTCAAAAGGAGCTGACTAAAGGCTCGCATTTGCTCCAGGAGGAAACTTAGCTGTCATATGCTAGTGGCTTTCATCACCTTTCTTATGACCTGGTTTGCTGGTTTGTATGAACCTCTCTTCGTTCTGACATGATGGAAGGCACATTGGAAATTAGAAACTAAAGTCCTCTGGCTGCAGCGGGGACACCACCACTTTTCCTGTTCCTACTTATCCCACCTTGCCTCTGTGCTTAGGAGAAGGAGTTGGGAGGGTCTCCTGTGCCCTTATGAAGCCTGTTCTTTGGAGTTACCTGTGGCCTGAGTGTCACGCCAGAATGATGGCCTCTCGGGTTCCTCTGCATGTGGGGAGGTTTTTGAACCAGGAGCAGTTTCTTATTAAGGTCTGAACAGAGTTAGCTGGGGATTTAGGCTTTTAATTGTGGTGGGCTGTTTTCCTGCCATGGTGGTTGTGGTTTATCATCTACCTGAGTGTTGAAAACTGCTTTGCAAAATTCAGTGACTTTGTTCCAGATCGGGAACCTCTTCCTTGCCTCCAGCCTTGGCCCTGAAACACACAGTCTGCTGTGTCAGGCCTCACTGCCTTTCCCCCAGGAGAGTGACATCAGGAGGAGAATCACCTAGTGAACAAGCACCAACACTATCAGACCATTAGCAGTGTGTGTATCTCCAGGAATGGCAACTTGGGGAAAACTGAGATGGGTCTACAGATTGCTGTGCAGAAGATGATTTCACAGGATGGACAACAAAAACCAATCATAAAACCAAGCAATCCAAAAAAGGAATCGTTAAATCAAAAGCCTTAGAATCTTGCAAACTGCTCCTGGAGATTTATGTTAAGGAAATAATCCTGAATATGTAAAAATTTTCAAAAATAGTCACAAGGGTGTTTATTAGAAGCTTGGCTATGATAAAAAAAAAAAAAAAAAAAAAAAAGGGAAAGAAACCTAAATAGCTAATGGGTTGTTGGTCAAATAAATTATGTTATTACCATATTATTGCCATAATCAATAGCTAGCATTTACTGAATGTGTACTATGGGCTATGTTCAGTGCTAATTGTTTTATATGTATTATCACATTGATCCTTAAAACCCCCCCAGGGAAGTTACACCTAGAGTAGAAAGTACTCAGAGAGGTAAAGTTCCTTGTCCATGAATATAGTGCACAAATATGTCCATGAATATAGGATAGTAAGATAAACAGGGACCCCCACCCCCAAATTCATGTCCACCCAGAGCCTCAGAATGTGACCTCATTTGGGAATAGGATCTTTGCAGATGTGATTAGTTAAAGATCTTGAGATGAAATCATCCTAGATTTAGGGTAAGCCCTGAATCCAATGACTGGCATCCTTATATGAGAAAGGAGAGAACAATTTGAGACTCACAGAGCCACAGAGTAGAAGTCCACATGAAGATAGAGGCAGAGACTGAAGTCAAGTGTTCACAGGCCAAGGAACACCAAAGATTGCTGGCAGCCACCAGAAGCCAGCAAAGAGGCACAGAACCCATTCTCCCCCAGAGCCTCCAGAAGAAACCAGCCCTGTCTACGCTTTGATTTCAGACTTCTGGCCTCTTGAACTGTAAGAGACTACACTTCGGTTGTTTTAAGCCAGCCAGTTTGCGGTCATTTGTTATGGCAGCCACAGGAAATGGATACAGCTAGTGAGTAGTACAGCTAGGATCTGGACCCAGGCTGACTCCAGTCCAGAGCTGTCCCACCATGCTATGCTGCCTCTAACAGCAGGGTTCAAAAATGTACGTATAATATCACATTTGTACCAAAAATTTGAATATATGCATAGAAAAGAACTGGAAGAATATGCCTCAAAATGTTTATTTTTGGGTAGTGAGATTCCAGATGGATTTTAATTACCTTCTTTTTGCATATCTGCTTTTTCCGTTCCTCAGCACTGAAGTGCAGCACGTATAGTAAAACACTCACTGAAGCACGTAGCGGAAAGGGGCATCGTGCTGCAGCTTACTCAGAAATGCTTCAGACAGAAAGCTAACAATATGTATACGCATGGAGAGAAACGACAGAGCAAATGCGGGAAGTGTTAACCTTTGGAGAGTCTGCGTAAAGAGTGTGTGGGAATTCTTTGTATTATTTTTGAAGCTTTTCAGTAATTCTAAAATTATTTCAAAATTTAAGAGTTACCAAAAAAATTTTAGAAAAATTTTTAAAAAGAGTCCTAATGTGGAAGATATCCAAAGTTGAAACAGAAACATAAATGCCAAGAGAATCAGAAAAGTTTATTTGAGGAATAAGAGTGAAGATCTGTGCAGAGAGTGAGAAAGAGACAAGGAGAGAGGTGATGAAAGAAAGTAATACCAAAGGAGGGCTCTGCTGAAGGACAGCCGTAAGGCTGGGACAGGACATGCAGCCTAGATCAGCTCTCAAATGCCATTTTTCGCAAGTACTTCAAAACCAAATGACTTGAGGCAGGGCCTGGACAAAGAACCAAAAGATGAAGGTCACCTGACCTGGAGGCAAGGAAGTGAGGCCCAGATCATCTTCACAGTCATCTCAAGCTCTGATGTTAGCTTTGAGTCGCTGGTGTTACTGGTTATGCATCCTCCAGAGGGTGGCCATCAATGATGATTGTACAGATTACATTTTAAAAATAATATAGAGACAAACCAGTGGTGAAGACCATGAAAAGCGTTTCATGGTCTTTTGAAAATGTAAAGCTCTTTACAGGCCACGTGGTATTTTTCTTTTAGCAGGACAGATATTCTAATGACATGCCAATTTTAGAGCTTATTTCCAACCAACGTGTCTACTTGACCATCTGGGCAAACACAGAGAAGAATACGTCCATAATTTGGACTATCTAAAGGGGGAAAAGGTCACATAACTAAATGGCATTATTGCCAATGACCCATTTCTCTATCACTAATTTCTATAAAAATCCGTGGCCAATGACAACGTCATTGTCATCATTTGACTTGGGTACAAGATGTGCAACTGAGCTATAACCATCTGTCTGAAGGATTTGCTTGTTCCTATCATTTCCAGGGTGGCTGAGGGCTGGGGCTGCTGCTCATGGGTCTTGCTTAGACGTAGCCCAACCCTCACTCTCAAGCAGCATAGATAAATATATGGTTTGGCAAAAACATACTGACTAGATTATGTGCACTTAATGGAGTCGCAGAATAATAGGTCCATTTTTATTCCATTCTCAAGTTGTTTCACGCTCAGCATTCCTTCATCACAAAGGTTTGTTAATTGCTCCAATTTGCAGTGCCAAGTAATTTGTGCCTAATAATTCCATAAATGTTTGTATTTCTGGGTTCCTACAAAGCAATTCTGCTTCACAATGCTTCTAAGTAGTCAGTTGTAGGGAAATGATCCCACAAAGAGCATAGGTGGAGTCAGCATTCTGTCCTGTCATCAAGTGTGCATATTCTGTATGTCCCTGGAGATACAGCGGGTGGCACAGGAGGTAGTGGCTGCACAGGATGCCACTGCTGGACCATTCAGATAGAATTACCAGCCGGGGGAGGGGGTCTGGGTGGGAGGTTTGTTGTGCGTGTGTATACTTTTTCCTGATGTATTTAAAACTAATTTGAAGTACAAATGGGAAGATTCCTTTTTAGCCTGACTTCTTTTGACAATAAAGGCAGCTTCTTGGTAAGATTTCAGGCCACCAACCCCATCTCCACTTTAAGCTCTTCTGAATCATTTTTTTTCTACTGGTTTTATTAACACTTTCTGCTTTGAGCCATCATCGTGGGATACAAAGAATGTGTCCCTCAAGTCCTAAACCTTCTTCTCAAAACAAAACTTCCTCCCAAAGCCTGTAGTGGCCATGACACTTTGGATTTTTGTGCTTATTTTTCAGATAACAGCAATAGTACTTAAGCATGACCTAAGAATCATAATAAACCCTAAGTCTAAGAGTAGTTTTTGAATCATTTAGGTCAGTCAAACTTCACAGGTAAGTATTTGAGGAGCTGGTGACTTGGGTAAGACACCTGCACCACTAGACCCACAAGCCTTCAGAGGAAGGATAGAAGTCACATACTGATGAGTTTTGAGTTGACCTGATGCCTTGCTTCTGGGATTCACTTAAAACAGAGTTATCTTGCTAAAAGTGGCTAAGGTTTTCATGAGCTCAGTTGAGACTGTGTTTTCATATTTGCACTCAGTGCAATTAACTGACATACATTCTCTTATCTGTGTTCCTCTAGTTCATCCTATAAAGGAGGCAGGAATCAGGTTCTTGCATTTTTTGTATGGTACCAGCATAGCAGAATTATATACATTGAGTCTGATGAATTTTGATTGGCCCATTTCCAGAGGAAGAACTCTAGAGTCAGAATTATGGTTTTCCTAAAGGTTTACACATTGAATTCATGATGCTTGGGACAAAGATATCTCTTCCAGGGTGACTCATTTCTTAGGGCCCTCAGATAGTGACTCCTGGACCTGCACTCAATGTAATGGTCACCAGGTGAGCAAAAGTGCCCTTGGTTTAGGGTGGTGGCTCTCTAACTCCAGTGTGCATAAGAATCACTCAGCGGGAGGGGAGGTGTTAAAAATGTGGGCTCTGGAGCCCTTACCCCAGGTATTGAATCTGCAGGTGAGGGGAGATTTGCGTGTTTAACAAGTACTCTGGGTAACTGATGTAGGTAGTTTGCAGTGAGAAACACT
This sequence comes from Cynocephalus volans, assembly GCF_027409185.1. Lineage (NCBI taxonomy): Eukaryota > Metazoa > Chordata > Mammalia > Dermoptera > Cynocephalidae > Cynocephalus > Cynocephalus volans. The sequence continues at coordinate 94,176,133 of NC_084464.1, read as the reverse complement.
GTTCTATAAATTCTAATGGAGGATATTTAAATGTTTGCTTTATGGTTTTCAGGTTTTCCACTCAAAATCCTATTATTTCAAATATTTTTCTGAATAAAAAGCATTTAGGATGTGAAAAGATACCCAACACCATTAGTCACTAGAAAAACGCAATTGAAAATTACAATGATTTACTACTACAGACTCATTAGAATGGGTATGATCAGAAAGACTAACAATTTCAAACGTAGACGGAGGATGTATAGAAACTGGAACCTTCTTATACAAGTTGCTGATGAGAATATAAAATGGGAAAACCATTTTGGAAAACAGTGTAGTGTTTTCTTAAAAAGTTAAACACGTACTTATCATATGACCCAGTACTTCTACTGCCAGGTATGTATCCAAGAGAGATGAAAGCATGTGTCTCCACAAGGACTTATACATGAATGTTCATGGGAGCATTATTCATAGTTGCCCTAAACTGGAAATCACCCGATTGACCCTCTACTGGCAGATGGACAAACAAAATGCCGTTGAGCTACACAATGGAAAATTACTCAGCATCAAAAGAAGAATGAACTGCCGATATGTGCTACAACACGGATGAACCTCGCAACATTATGCAAAACGAAATAAGCCAGACACAAAAAACTGCAGATTGTATAATTCCATTTAGATAAAATTTCTAGAAAAGACAAATGTATAGAGCAGAAAGCAGATCAGTAGTTGCCTGGGGCTGAGAGCAAGGATTTACTGTGAACTGGCAAAAGGGGACTTTTTGGTGAGATAAAAATGTTCTGGGCTGGCTAGTTAGCTCAGTTGGTTACAGTGTGGTGTTATAACAACAAGATCAAGGGTTCAGGTCCCCACACCAGCCAGCTGCCAAAAACAAAAGAAAAGAAAATGTTCTAAAACTGCCTATGCTTTTGGGGTCTAATTCATAAAGTCTTTATCCAGTCCTGCTTCCTAAAGTAGTGTCCCTCCCCCCTTTTCTTACGAGTTTTAAAATTTCAGGTCTTATATTTAAGTCTTTAATCCATTTTGAGTTGATTTTGGTATATGGTGAGAGGTATGGGTCTAGTTTCATTTCAAAAGCACAGGCAGCAAAATAAAAAAATAAACAAATGGGATTATATCAAACGAAAAAGCTTCTGCACAGCAAAAGAAACAATCAACAGAGTAAAAAGACAACCAACAGAGTGGGAGGAAATATTTGCAAACTATGGATCCAACAAGGGATTAATATCCAGAACATACAAGGAGCTCGAACAATTTAACAGTAAAAAAAAAACATGTAACCAGATTTAAAAATGGGCAAAAGAGCTGAATAGACATTTCTCAAGGGAAGATATACAAATGGCCAACAGACACATGAAAAAATGCTCAACATCACTCAGTATCAAAGAATGCCAATCAAAACCCCATTGAGATATTATCTCACCTTAGTTAGACTGGCAATTATCAAAAAGACAGGGAATAACAAAAGCTGATAAGGTTGTGGAGAAAGGAGAGCCCTTCTACACTGCTGATGGGACAGTAAATTGGTGCAACCACTATGGAAAACAGTATAGAGGTCCCTCAAACAACTACAGATAGAACTGCCATATGGCCCAGCAATCCCACTGCTGGCTATATACCCAAAGGAATGGAAGTCATCATGTCCAAGGGATACCCGCACTCCTATGTTTATTGCAGCTCTACTTACAATAGCCAAGAGTTGGAACCAACCTAGATGTCCATTTACAGATGAATGAATGGATAAGGAAACTGTGATATATCTACACAATGGAATACTACTCAGCCATAAAAAAGAATGAAATTCTGCCATTGCAGCAACATAGATGAACTTAGAGAACATTATGTTAAGTGAAATAAGCCAGGCACAGAAAGAGAAATACCATGTGTTCTCACTCATAATTGAGAGCTAAAAAAATAAACAAATAAGTAAAAAAGGAAAGAAAGAAAGATACAACAATCACAAAAATTCATTGAATTTTCAAAAGTAGAGAACAAAACTGAGGCCACCAGACATGGGAAAGGGCGAGGGGAGGGGTTTAGTGAGAAATTGGTAAAGGGCCACAAAACATGATTACATTGTGTAATGCTGAATATACTAACTATCCTGATTTGAGCATCACATATTATACACAGGTATTGATATTTAATGCTGTACCCCACAGTATATATGATCAACTGTGTTTAAATTAAAAAAAGAAAAAGAAATATTCTAAAACTGGAATGATTGCCGAACTCTATAAAGTTACCCCCCAAATCATTAAACTATACCATTACAATGGATGGATTTTAAGGTACATAAATTATACCTCAAAAAAAGGTGTTTGAAAAAACAATAGGCTCCCTAAAATGGCAACTGAATGGTTTATGAGTAAATCAATTAATCAATCAAGAAATATTTCAAAGTATTTAGGAGATGGTGTTCACAGAAATGTATATCAACATATGATTATGTAGTGCTTCCTGCATTTTGTCACAGTTCCAGCCCAATGTCACTCTCATTAGGTGGCTTTTTGTTCAACTCAGTCAGTCTCAGCCTCAGCCTCCACTAACTTATCCACAACTTTGCAGCTGCTCTCAGCTCTTCTCACTTTTAACTACCAAAGACTCTTCCCCTGTAGGCTAACAGGCTATTTTGGCCTGCTAGCTTTCTTAGCAGCCAGAAAGGACCGTCCACCATTCCCCCTGACTCATCTGCTTTCTTTTCCACGTGGCAGAGGAAGAAAAAAGAGTTTTCAGCCACATTACATGTCTCTGTGTCAGCAATTAAATTGTTCCCTTAGCAACCACAGCTTTTACTGCTGGCTTTCCGAGACACGCTGCCTTCTCAAAGAGCTGGGAGTCACAGAATCTCTTGCTTCATGCCAGAGCTGTTTTCTTCAAAGGCCAGTATCTATTCTAGAGCAAATTATTCTTAAAACTATATTCAAACAAAGCACACCGTTTTTAGACAATGATGATCATGGGGACAGCACTGAGGAGGTGATGCCTCTTTGGGTCATTTGGCTTCCACCCAGATCAAGGGTGTCTGCAGCCACAGGCCCACTGTCCCCCTCCCACTGACTCTGCAGCCCAGTGACTCTGCTTATGGAGGCAGTTTTTATGCACCTGAAGCATCCAGATTTCCCATTTTCTCAGCTGACCCCTACGGGAGTACAAAGCCTGCCCCTCAGCATATTTCTCCATCCAGGTAAAAACTAAGACCAAGGGATAGATCAAAAGCATGGTTTCCTTTATTACCCCATCCATTATTTATTTTCCAAGAGGATCTGTCATTTTTTTTCCTTAAAAAAAGACACATTTTTTAAATGTTTACCACTATTTGAAAAGCAAGGACATCTCCGAGTATGCAGATCATGTGCAGGCTCTCAAGAAAATGATTCCCAAACACTTTGGAAAGGATTTGGAGTTTGTGATAATTCTATTGCACAGGCTTATCCCTAGGAATAAACTGTCTTAGTAACAACTTGATAGTTTTTTTTTTAATGAGTAAAAGGAAAAAAGTATTTTATCAACATTTGAGGACACAGTGATTTTTCAGCATTTCAGAACACCTGTACTTCAAACAACTGATACCAAATATCCTTAATGAACCTCTGCTAAATATTAACTCGTGCGCACTAGGAGTTGGATATATTAATTACAAGAATTTGGTACCTGCCTCATTTTAATATATATACATATTTCTTTTTTTTTTTTTCTTAAGCTCCTTTAATTTCAACTTTTCTTTTAAATTAGTTCTGTTCCTAATTCAGGCAGGTCTTCCTTGAGATTAGCCCAAATTAAGGAGACTTCCCTGTATATAAGTTATTTTAAAAACTGTTAACACAGGAGCTATTGACCAAGAGGGCTTGTAAATATAAAAAGAAAAAGCAAGGAAATCCTCTGCCTATTTTATAACCAGCAAGGAGAGAGGCTCGTGGTCTGTAAACATGTGCTCCTGCAGCTTCTGCTGCTGAGAATCTCAGCTTTGGGTCATGGGTATTCCCAAACCCATTCTTCTTTGAAAGATTGTATTTAAGGCCAATGCACTCCTGTAGGTTTTCCCAAAATAATACTAAGTTACCAAGAATGAAAAAACTCAACCACAAGTTAAGGTTCTGACTCCACTAGAAGACCCTGAAGATAAGATTCGCAGGCAATTATCTTACACGGAACCTAAGTGTAAACACAGCCCCACCTTTCCCTCCACACAAAAGGATGAAGAACCATGTGTGTTCAGTTCAGAAAGGGTAAAGAAAGTCTTAACAATTTGAGTTTGTCTTGGAGAAATCAATAAAATTGTTTTACTATGACCAAGGAAGAATACAGATCTTAATTTCTCCTGAAAATCCCTCTTTCTTCATGAGATCCCGCTCTTGTACACTGATGCAGGCAAATGTGCTCAGGTCTAATGGGTGGTCACTGAGCTGCTGAAGAATGGGGTTTTCCTCCTCAGAGTCTCTGGGCATGTTTTCTCACCTGCAAAGAGAGGGGCTGAGATGAATGTCCTCAGAGGCCCCTCCCAGTCTACGATCTATGTTTATACCTGCTTCCTCTGGCAGACTGAATGGTTGTCAGCTTGTTTGCCCCCAGCTGCCCGGACCTTCTCCTGGGGCCCTTCATCTGGGAACCCAGCAGCTGTCACATACAAAGTTCATACATTCCAGTTCACGTGGGCCATTCTTCTCACCACCGTCAATGTCTCAGTCAGGGGTGTTAAAGGGAAGGAAGAAAAATATCCACAGACACATACATGTAAATACAGGATGCATATATATCAATACGTGTTCTAGGAAAGATTGAAAGAACTGAGGTAGCCCAGAGCTTAGTTCTGAGCCTCATCAAGGTGTCTCTCCTTGGCAGGACATAACCCCATGAGCGTTTGCTCTGTCACGTGGGCCCATCACACATCCTGTTCCTGGCTGGGGATGGCTGTCTAGGCTACAGCAACCAAGAGGTTCTCTTTTAACCATTCAGCAGTTTCTATATAAAGTTACAGGACAGTTTAGCTCGATAGTTAACAGGACATGCTACCACCCACCCCCCGAGTCCCAACTCACACATGTCACCTCCCTATTTCCTTAACAACAGCTACCTGTCAAAAACCTGTATATCCAGTGGGATTTTCCTGAATTAAAGTCTGTTAGGACAGTCTAAAGCTACTCATTTTACAAAGCCGGTTGATCATTTTACAAAGAGGAACCAACCGACTAGTCCTAAGGTTTTTGACTCTCATGCAGGAAACAAGAAACAAAATCTCCCCATGCTCTTGTCTCTAGTTTTGTCATCCACCCTTTTCCTGCCTGGCTTATCAAAAACAGGTCAGAACCAAGATGATTCAGGTTAGGTGGAAGTTTCACAGCTGTGACTTGGCGTCATTTCTTAAGTGAGTGAATGAATGATTGACTTCTGTGTGACCCCCAGAGTAATACTGATGTCCACTGTGGACAGTGGGTTTCTGGGCTATGGGGAGGTGTGCCAGGACCATGGAGGAGAGAAATAGGAAAGGGGAGGAGGGGCAACTGAAAGAGGAAACAGAGGAAAGACCACGTTTATGAATGTATGTAATCTAGGTATACATGCATATATTAAATCATATTAAAAGATTTGGAAAATGTAGAAAAGTTCAAGGAAAAAAAAAACTACAACTTTACTCCCCAGAGAGAACCCTTGCTCACACCAGGACATATTTCATTTATCTTATTGTCGGTTTGTTTGCATAAGTGAAATCTAAGCTTTCAGTGCTGTAACCTGTTTTCTTCCTAGTTAATCGTGTACCACAGACCATTTGTGGGCCCCAGGCAGGGCTGAGCTCCCTGCATCACTCCAGGAACCACCTCCGTGATGTATTACCTGTCTTATGACTTAGAGTGCAGTCTTTGGCTTTGACCCAGGGTCAGCGATGGACTCATGCAATCCTCAGATCTGCAGATTTACAGGCTGTGGGAGCTCAAAGGCATCACAAGCCGTCCTGGAGGTCAGAGCCCTCATTTCGCAAATGAGAAAACTGAGACCTGAGTCAAGGCCAAGCAAGGGACCAGATTGAAACCCACTGCTCAGTGTCTATTCCCCCCACACCGTGCCCACAAGCATGAAAAATCCCTTTCAGCAGACAGCCCATGAAAGGACTCAGATGGAAAAGGCTGTGCGGCCTTGCACAGGATTTTACTAGTGGAGGTTGCTGGGCCTTGCCAGATAGAAGGAGAGGTCACGGCCGGGGGCAGGTGGGGGCAGGTGGGGGTGAGCTGGGGCTTTACAGGATACAATGGATCAGCAGCCCAGCTGCTCCAACGCAAATGAAATGCTCTTCAAAATGCTTTCCCAACCACTGCTGGGAATATACCCAGAGGAATGGAAATCATCAAGTCAAAGGTATACCTGTTCCCCAATGTTCATTGCAGCACTCTTTACAATAGCCAAGAGTTGGAACCAGCCCAAATGTCCATCATCGGGTGAGTGGATACGGAAAGTGTGGTACATCTACACAATGGAATACTACTCAGCTATAAAAACGAATGAAATACTGCCATTTGCAACAACATGGATGGACCTTGAGAGAATTATATTAAGTGAAACAAGTCAGGCACAGAAAGAGAAACACCACATGTTCTCACTTATTGGTGGGAGCTAAAAATTAATATATAAATTCACACACACACACACACACAAAAAAAAAAAAAACGGGGGGGGAGAAGATATAACAACTACAATTACTTGAAGTGGATAAGACAAGCAAACAGAAAGGACATTGTTGGGGTATAGGGAGGAGAGGGAGGAGGGAGGGAGGTTTTGGTGAGGGGCAACAATAATCAACCACAATGTATAGTGACAAAATAAAATTTAAAAAAAAAAAATGCTTTCCCAAAGAAGGTCTCACCCCAGAGCTGAGAGTGGGGCCGCAGCTCTGCCTCTGTGTGGAATTGGGCCACTCCTCACCCCTCCTCACTGTCACCCTGTTCAGAGCCACCTACTCTCTCCTGGACAATGCAGAAGCTCCTTACTGGGAATCCCGCTTCCATCCTGCCCACCACATCCCCTAGGCTGATCTACAACAGATCAGCTTTAAAATGGCTTTCTATCATACTCAAGGTAAGAGGCAAAGTCCTTAAAATGCCCTCAGGGCCCCTCTATGTTCACACTCCTTTGCTTCTCAGTCCTCCTACGCCCTTCCTCTCCTGTTCACTGGGCTCCTTGGTCTTTCACAAGCTTGTCTCCACTGGAATGTAAGCTCTGGGAAGTCTGGGACTTAATGTTCATTTAATTTTTCAAGGTCCTTTTGTTGCAAGTCATAGAAACCAACTGCAGCTAGCTTAAGGGGGAAAGAGAGGTAATATATTACAAGAACTCATGGAATCCAAGGCAGGAGGGAAGCGTGGACTCAGAAAGGATGGGAATTCAGGAGGAAGCGCTTGGTCCCCTGTGGGCCTCTCTCTGTAAGCTGGTCTTTCTTCTCTCCATGCAGACTGCTTCCCTGGACCACCTTACAACTCCAAACCATTTATTCAACTACTATTTTTTGTATATACAAGGGGGTCTTTTAATTCCTTCTATCTTTTAATTCCTTCTTTCCATGAATGTTTAGCAGTACTCTCATAGATGTGCCGGGCACTGGTCTAGGCACGTGGGCTGTGTCAGTGAGCAAAGCACACAGAGCCCCGCCTTCACAGGCCTACATCCTAGTCGGACAGACAGTCTGCAAACATAATCAATAAGCACATCATATAGCCCGTCAGATGATAAGTGCTGTAGAGAAAGAAAAGCAGAGCAGGGTAAGGGGGGATCTGCAGTGTGAGATGGGGTGCTGGGGGGCAGGATGCAATTTTAAATATGGGCCAGAATAAACCCCAGTGAGAAGAAAAGATCTGAGGAAAGACTTCCAGTCACCATGGAGACAGACTCAGAAACCCACCTCTAAATCCACAAAGGAGAAATCTTGGCCCAGGTGTCCAACCCTGATCCGATCATCGTTACTAGGGAAGGCAGGGCCACAAAAAACAGGCATGATTTCTGGAAGACCAGCCCTGCGGATGGGGTGAGAAGGTGAAGATCATTCCTGCAGAAGGGGGGACTATCTTGAGCTGGGAAGACATCTCCAAATGCACCTGCCACTAGAGGGATTTAGGGACCCTCTGTTCTTGCCACTGCAGTACCTGTGAGACTTTATAGTGTCTCTCTCTCTCTCTCTTTTTTTTTTAAAGCCATGCTCCAATTGAGCTGTTCAGGTGACCTCACCTTTTGGAGGTCTGTGGTAAACCAGACCCCTCCCTTCCGTCCTGCCACATCTGTGGGAAGGCCTTGTGCTGCTAACTTCCTGCTGAATTGCTGAAGTTAAGAGGACAGAGGTGGTGACATCATAAAGAAACTTGCTGAATGTGAATTGACTCAGAATGACCGAAAATAAGGCCCCACACCCCAACTGGCAGGCTTGCTCCTGCCGCCTGCAGAGGGCCGCCCATGGCAGGACAAGCGCACTGTCTCTCATCTCGACCCTGAGGATTTTCTCCTTGAAAGAGCACAAAGTCACAGAGATTTAAGGGATCAAGAAGGAATAAGGCATGAGACATATGGGATGATATAATGGTGGAAGCCATGAGATTCAGGTTATTTCCTTCCAAGGGAAAAAAAAAGCAGAAATGGAAATTTTGATAAACCCCAAGTTCTCTGCTGCTTTACAAGGAAAGCCTGAGAGAATTTTGAGCCTGGAGGACTAGCTCAGAGGACCTTCAGATGTTTACAGACTCATCTGAATTGTTAGCCTTTGAAAAGGAGACAAATGATATTTATACATGTATGGATTTAGAAACACTGGGGTCCCATCATCAGAACCAAGGAACGTAAGAATCTCTTGGAGTTTCCTGTAGCTGCTCTATGGCTGTGAGGTCATAGCAAAGCCCTAGGCTGAACTTTGAGTCTAGAAATTCCCCCACCATGCTCAACTCTGCCAGATTTGTAGGCAGTGGAAACTGAGGCCCTGACATGGGGAACTCCTCGCTAGGGGAGGAAGATGCCACAGGTAAGATGGAGAGAGTGGAACTAAAGAATTTTCTTTGTTTGCCATGGCCAAAAGAAGAATTTGTGTGTGTTTGTGGTTCTCAGTCCCCAGGCGCTATGTTATGGGGGCTGACAGCCAAAGCCATCCAAGTCTGCTGGATAAGCAAGTAGGCCACCTGGATAAGAAAGAAAGGCCTGATTTGGCCTGCGTCAATCGAAAGGAACCGGAGTCTACTGGGAGCTCCTTGGTAGACAGAAGAGGCATTGTCCCTGGGCCCCGTTTGATCATCTGCCTGCTCAGAGTAAGCAATTAACGCATAATCACAAGCAAAACTGAGTATTTGCAGGAGTCAAAATGAGGAAGAAGTTCTTTGGTTTGCCTTTGAGTCTCAAGAGAACTGTAAGCATGGACTAGCCTGCAGATCTTGTTATAATTACCTGCGTTTCCCTTCCATGGTTTGAAGTAGATCTCTCAGAGGCTGCCTCCACCCACACATAGCCTCTGACTGTTCAAGAGACCACACAGCAGGGACCTCAAAAGCATTTTGGAGAATCCTGAGGCCATGAGAGGCTGGTCTATAAAACTAGAGGATCTTGGCTGTATAAACCCAGTGGGAAAATGTCCCCATGGCTTTTCTGGAGCAGAAAGAAAGTCTCACAAGTACAGCTGGCTCCTCCTTTTATAGAAAGTTCCATCTAAAGCACTACCAGAGGTTCTCTCTGCTGCACCTCAACACATCTGCCAAGGGTCATACTTCAGCAGAGCCCACTCTGCCTGAAGTGGGTCCACTCCCCATGCCAGCCTCTAAGCGTGGATCCAAGGGCTCTTGAATGGCCATATGGTGCTCCCTGCTCATTTTTACAGAGCACCACTGCCCAGTTTTGGCCTCCCCTGGGAATCTAGGCTTGACTTTGCCGCAGTAAAATCTATTTCTATAGAAGAAGTAATACGGTTATAGCACTTTTTCTTTTCAAATTGTGGACCTCCCCTATTTCCCAGAGACCTTGCTGAGTTCCTGGAAAGATGGCAGCAGGAACCTGCCAAGCAATGTGTCATGCTATAGAGAGCACAAGGGCACAGGAAGACTGCTGTGCTCAGGGATCAGGGCAGAGTCTTGGGGTGAGGTGGCTGCCCCAGCTCAGTCACGGACATCACTCAGGAGATGTCTTCAACACCACAATGACATTTTTTTCTCTTAAATGATTTCAAGGAGTTGTAAGAGAGCAGCAAGTAAAGCTTGCAGCCTGCTATGAAAAGAATGTGTAGGAATTATAAAAAATGTATATTCTTTCATGTGTGGGTCATTCAAGGCTATTTTTGATCCGGGTATAGAAACGGTGTCTATGCGGGGAAGAGCACACACCAGCTTTAGAGCCATGTCGCCTTAAGTTCAAATCCCAACTCTGTCACTTCCTAGTATGTAGCCTTGAGAAAACCATTTACCTTCTCTGAGCCTCAGTTTCTTTATCTATGAAATAGGAACAGTGATTTTCATCTTGCAGGGAGGATTATTGTAACTGGGCTAGTGGCAAGGTAGAAAAATCAGCTAGCACAATGCCTGGCCCACAGTAAGTAGCCAGTAAATGGTAGTTGCAGCTTCTGAAAGCATTTTAATAAAAATAATGGTAGTAAAAGTCATAAGAAAAACTGGACAATTTGTAGAAGTGTATTAAGATATTTTCCCTGATGCCAGGGAGGCAAGTTAATACATGATGTGTAAAGATCTACAGACTGTGGCAGTCAGTGTCAGCTGGCCACCTCTACCCTTCCTTCATCCTCGTCCCTTCTACACTACGGAAACAAGAAAAGCTAAATACTCACTTTCTAGCCTCCCTGGCAGCAAAAGATTGCCATAAAGACATAGTTCAGGCCAAAGAGATGTAGGCAAAGACCTTCTTTCCAGATAAAGACATGGCTGTTGCAACTTTTCTTTTCCTTCCTCCTGCCTTGAATGGGGGCAAAACGTGTGGAGCTGAGGCAGCCCCGTTGTAGCCATGCAGTGAGAAGCCAACATGGTAAGGATGTCAGAAGAGAACAGAAGAAAGATCTTAGGTTCTTACTGACATCATTGAGCTACTGCACCAGCCCTGGGCTGCCTACTTTCAGACTCTTAGTTCTGTAAGGAAAATACCTTTCTGTTTCTTCAAGTGACTCAGATCGGTTTTCTGTTGCTTACTGCTGAAAACATTCTTATCTGATAAAGAGCTCTGTGATAAGTTTCTGAGATACCTTGCTGACCTAGCAGAAAAATCCAGTCACTTTGACTTCCTAATCAGACTGTCAGGGACATAAGCTTTGTAGGCATTAAATAATGAATATTTTAATGAAAATGAATACATATATACAAATGTATGTATACACATACAGAGATTTCAATAGCAGCTTATGAAACTGAGAGGTTTGCTTCAGATGCAATTCTTGACCTTTAGAGTGCACATATGCATCATAACCGCAGCGGAATCCTTTAAAAACACCCATGCTTTGGCTCCGACACCAGAGATTCTGTTCCGCATGCCTCCAATGATGTCAGGGCATCACAATTGTTAAACTCCACAGGTACTGGTGTGCCATGAGAACTGTACTGGAGTTTTCCTCAACAGGGCCCTAAGCTCAGCAAATCCTGTCTTCTAGGTAACTAATTCCTCCAAGAACTAGGTTGGAAAAGTACAATAGCCTTATGGGTGGCTTGGCATAGCTCTATTATTGTAATTCAACAGAATTATTGCACATAATTACAAAAAGTTGTCAGGTTCCGTAAAACACAGGATTTATATGTGACCCTCTATTGTAAGCTATACAGCCTTCTACTTTAATTTCTCACGGTACGTGGCTGGACTCACTCAACCTACACAGGGACCAAAAATATCAGAATTGCTGCATTATTCTCTTATTTGACTAATTCAGATAACCATGATAGAAACTTGAGATGATAGTACAGGACTCATCAGCTAAGCTTGACATATTCACATGAGCAGACTGGAGCTCTCCAGATGACAAGGCAGGTAGTTAATCCTTGCCTTTTGAAATGTTGCTGTAATGTGTTACATCTCTCATGATGTAAAGTGTCCATATGGTAAGATCAGAGCCACTCACTTTGCTGACCCAACATGTTTTCCTTTGAATTTTTAATTTTTTCATATTATCTGTAGTTTCTCTGTCAGAGTTACATACTTGCTTATATTTCCTGAATAGATTTTAAATGAGATATTTATGTGCATAAAATAAATATGCATAAATATCTGGAGGGGCTTTTTTTATTTGCTTTAGCCAGCAGCAAAATGTGTATTCTATGGGCCAAATCTGTTAGCTTCACAATTAAGCTTCTATTCTAGTATAATTGTTGGAAATAATTGCTAAATAATCTTAGGTTAATACATGGAATACTGTGTTAATTCTTTCATCAACCCACCTTTGAAAAATAATTGCTAGGGTTCACATTGTAATACCTGTTGATAAACTTATAGCAACCTACCCTCACATTGTATTTTTAGTTTTCACCAGTAATGCTAATGGTATAGCTTTAAAGAGCCCTGACTGTATATTGAAAACTGTGCTCTACTCTTTACATGAATTATTTTATTAAATTCTTAGTACAACCCAGTGGAGGAGGGCACTGTTATCATGACCATTTTACTGATGAGTAAATTGAGTTTGTTAAGTTACATGACTTGTCAGAAGTCACAAAGCCAGGATGTGGTAGAGCCAGGCTTTGACTGATTCCAGAATCCACCCTCTTAACCACCATGCTCTGTTAACACCATTTATCATCCACATTTGTCAACCATATTTTTCTCTGAGGCATGTTGTAAGAATCTTTGCAACAATTATCCTATCAAGAATCACCATCAACAAACCCTTCAGCCATATGCTGCTACAGCATCATCTTTTAAAAACCGAGATGGCATGGGTCTGAGTTATAGTTTGTGTCTCTACTGTCTTTGCTGTTGAGTCCCTTCCACAGATGCTGGTGCGCTGGAACAAGCACAGGTTTTAGAGTCGGATGCTTTGCTTGCTTGTGTGGCCCGGGCTGGACATTTAGTACCTTTAAGCTTACAGTTAGCACATCTATAAAGGGGAGGTATTAGTGCAACCTTCCCACTCACCAGGCTTACGGGATGGCTAAACAAGCTAGTACACGTTAAGAAGTGCTTGTGAACAATGCTGTGATGCACAGGTTATTCTACATCTTTCTTTTCAACACAACTTTCCTGACTAGTTTCACTCTAATTCATGGCCACAGACCTCAAACTGGCCCCCAGCACTGCTTGGTAATCCTATACACACTCATCTGTTAACCTGCCCCCTCTTCAAAGTGACTATTTCACATATTCTTTCTTCACTCCATCCGCCAACCCCAGTTCTGGCTGATGACCTTGCCTCATGCTTCATCAAGAAAACTGAAGGGACAAAAAGACCCCCCTCATCACATCTCTCCACCACGACCACCCGATGTACACACTGTCACACGATGTTAAGCAAGCATTCAAACTTCCGGCCAATCCCAATTCTTGATTTTCCCTCCCAAAGTTTCTCTCCACCCATTGTCTTTATCTCAATAAACGGTACCATCATGGTACCACCAATTGGTGTCATTAAATGATAAAATCTAGAAATTATTCTTGATAACTTTCTTCACATCACCCTTGTATCCAAACCATCAGCAAAACTCTCTACCTGACCTCTAAAACGTAACCTATATCTATCCATTTCTCTCAGTCCCCCTGCAAACACACCATGGCAGAAGCCATTATCACGTCTCAAGAAGAATACTTTAATAGCCTACTGACTGGTCTCCTTGCTTCACTTTTGCTCCCCTACTGCCCCCTTTTTAAAGGAAATTTCTTCCTTATAGTTGAATTACAAATAATAAATATAGAAGAAATGGTGGATTTAGAAATTCATCAATGGTTACTAAAACTAGTAAAAGTTTGATGAGCAACAGAATATTTACATAGTCTCAAAGAAACTTCCCCACAAATTACTTACTATTTACAAAAGGAAAAATAGTTGCTTTATAGAAGAGAGACTAGGATGACATCACCTTAACCAAGTGATCAAAGCTAATATCACCAATATTATGACAAACCAAATCATATGCCTCTTGATATCACGCACTGAGATGGCAATTATTAGCAATAATTGGCAATTAATAGCAATAATTCTGTGACATTTCTGCCAAAAACATATAGCCTAAATTTAATCATGAGGAAAAATAAGACAAGACCATATTGAAGGGTGTTCTACAAAACAATGGGCCTGTGGTCTTCAAAAACATCAAGGTCAAGAAAGGCAAAGAAAAGCTGAGGGGTGGTCCAGATTGAAGCAGAGTAAAGACACATAGCTAAACACATGCAATACCTGATCCTGGACTGGATACTGGACTTGAAAAAAACAAGTGGCTATAAAAGGCATTATTGGGACATTTGATGAAATTTCAATATGGAGAATAGATTAGAAAATAATAGAATAATAATGATGCATATGTATTAAATCTTCTGATTTTTGATCAGAATACTGCAATTATGTAAGAAAATGTCTTTATGGTTAGAAAATGCATATCTAAAGCATTTAGTGTTAAATGCCTTCACTTTATCTTCAAATGGTCTGGGAAAATATACATATATATAAGAATACATAGAAAGATGATGGTAAACAAGCAGGACAAAAATGTAAGCAATAAATCTGGCTAATGGTTTATAGGAGCTCCTTTTACTGTTCTTGCAACTTTATTGTAAGTTTGAAATAATACCAAAATAAAAAGTTTGTAAAACACTATACCCATCTGATTATGTCATCTTCCTGCTTTATGCCTCTCATGCATAGCCCTTCATAATCCAACAACTGCCTGTCTCTCAGATCTCACACTGTGTTATTCTGTTTCACCCTGTTTGAACCTAGCCAGGAGCCTTTCTGTCCCTGAAACACACCAAATTTGCTCTCACCCTAGGGTCTCAGAGCTGTTTCTCTAACTGGGATGTTCTTCTCAACTGTGCAGACTTGGCTCTTCCTAGACATTCAGATATCAGCTCAAGGTCACCTCCTCAAAGAGGACTTCTCTGACCACCACCAGTCACTCTCTCACCCTACCTTATACTAACTCTATGCAGAGCACTTATCACTCTGTTTTCTTCTCTTTTTTTTAAATTTTATTTTAATTTACCAATATGCAATTTAGTTGATTTTCATGTCCTTTACCAACTCTCCCTTTTCCTCCCTCCCTCTTCTCCCCTCCCCCTCCCCTCAACATTGATTTATTATCTTCTCCCCCCATTGGGCTATAATCTGGTGAGAGCAGGTATTTTGTCATATTTGCAGCTGTACGCTTCATGCCTGTAATAGTACTGGTCCCTAACACATGCTTAATATTTGCCAAATGAAGCTGGGTGTTTGCTATGTATTTTGAAAATGCAATATATTATTTCCATATTGAAATAAGTCTCCTAGTAATAGAAAGAATGTCCCTCTCACCAGTCATGGGTACTCTCTCCTGTATAACTCCAAGGTTTTCAGTCCCAGGGATCATTCTGGTTATATTCAGAACAATAGATATTTTGTTTCATTTGCTTATTGCTTTTTTCTAAGGGAGCCAAAGCTCATTAAGCCCCTTCCCATCAGGACCCTTGGGGACCAAGGCAATTACTAAGAGGACAATGGGCATTATGTGCTCCTACGCTTCCAAGAAACGATGCCTGCATCTCATAAATGACAGGGCCTCCATGTGCAGTGATTATTTTTATCCTCACAGTTTTGATACCACTGATGAAATATCTTCATATGCCAATTCCTAAGAGCCATACAATAGCAATAGTTGTCATAAGTTGGGAACCAGGAGAGAAGTTTGATCCTGCTGTCTTCTGCCAACTCCAAGTGGGGTCTCAGATTTGCCCTTTGAGTTCTCTGTGGCAGCTGCCTCCCTTTGAATTTGGAGAGTGGCTCTTTCAACTTTGCGAATGAAGCATGGGGCCTGCAGAATCAGAAACCTGGGCCTCCCTCCCACTGGTAACCTATCTTTACAATTTCCTGTATTAGTCGCATTCATGAGCAGCAGTGAAACTAAGGACTATGTGTTGTAAAAGAGACACTTGATCTAATCCATAAAATTCATAATACCTGTCGACATCTTTCATCTACTCCAGGAGGCCTTTCAAAAGGACTGCCCTTCAAAATCTCCCCCAAATGCTCAGGAACATTGCACCCCCCTGTTAACCCACATAAAGGGAGATAACTACCCCAGGGAGAAAGGGAGAAATATGTACTAACATAAAAAACAAGTCTCTCCCAGGGCCTGTGATTCCTAAGAGGCTGGTCCTGCTTGCTGCAGATTTGAAGAACAGATGTGCCCAGTAAGGGGACATTGCTCGGAGGCACCACTGGGAAGATGGATTAATTACACAATCTAATGAAAAGCAGTGATTCACTGTGGCCAGAGGGAACGAAGGTTAGATGCATAAAGAAGATTACACGCACCTGGACACATGGGCGTACAGAGATGCGCAGATGAGGAAACACTTGATGGTTCAGGTGAGAAGATGCTTGAGCTTCTCAGTACTGCTGCAAGAACCCCGCCTGCATTGGGGTCATGTCCACATTCACGGCTGCCTGGGAGCCAATGTGACCGGCAGCCTCAAGGTACCATAACCTGTAAGCAAGCCTGCCTTTAAACAATGGATGGAAATAGGTTGAAGGGGATTTAGTAGGGGCACAGTGTGGTGGTATCTTGCTTCCTATTAATTACCAGCTGGGTGACCTTGGGCATTTTGATTAATCTCCTAAGCCTCAACTTATTCATCTGGAAAATGGAGGTAATAGTGCCCACCTCCTACGGTTAATGTGAGGGCTAAATGCTAATATATATGAACCCTTTGCACCATGCCTGGCACAAGGTAACCCTTAAATAAGATAGTGAAGACATTAGGTATCATCACTACTTCCACTTAACCATTAGGCACCTAAATAACCTCAATTGTCCCCTGGTGCTTTAATAAAACTCAACCCCTTTTCGTGGCCTACAAAGCCCTACACAATCTGGTCGCCACCAATCTCTCGGACCTCATCCCGTATCACTCTTTCTTACCTACTCTGCTTGAACCAGGCCAGACATCTTTCTGTCCTTGAAATATTTCAAGCTCATTCTCATCTTGGGGCCTTTCAATAGATTAGAAAACAGAAAGCAGACCCATATGCTATATTCATCTGTTCAACAAGGAGCATTCTAGTGGATATAATGAAGCCTGAGTTCCAAGTGCAGGATCCAAGAGAATACATTCATGAAAGGCAATAAGCACGCTTGGTGTAACTCACCTTGGAGTCCAGCCCCTGTAAGTGGGAAATCAGTTCTCTAAAGCTAGCAGGCTGAACATGATGCTAATGATCTCTTGGACATAAAGAAAACTATATTTGGACAACTAGCCAGTGAGCCCAGGTTTGCCAATAAGAAAACTGCAGTTTAGAGAGGTTAATCTTGCCAGATACAGCTCACAACTAGTAGAGGTGGGTCTTGAACCCAGACCTGACTCCCAGAGCTCTTCTCTTTAACTATTACCCTCCACTGACATAAAGATTATCAACACAGGTTCTCCCATCAGTTTTGGTGGCTCTTAGCTCTTATCTAACCATGGGAAGAGCTTTCAAACCAGGAGGGACCATTCAGAAAGCCCACACTGAACAGCTGCACACGTTGGTCTGATGCAACTTGCCTCCCCAGAAGAAGGTCTTAGAGGACCAGCCTGGTCCACTCTGCCCCCTAGGTCCCTTGGCACCGGATCTGCTTTCTGAAAACTCAGCCCCTATCCTTCAGTAGCCTCAGGGCCTATGCCTCAGCTTGGCATCCAGGATCTCTTCCCCTGTCTTTTCTCTTCATAGCCCTTGGCACACACACTCTTCCTTTACCAAGAATCTCCTAGTAGCAACCATTTCCCTTGCTCCTTACAGTTCTTGGCATCACTCGGGAGCTTGTTTGAAATGCAGAATCTGAGGTCCTCTGCCAGACCTACAGAACCTAAGTCTGAATTTTAACCAGATCCTCAAATAATACAGAAGCCCATTAAGGCTTGGGAAGCAATGATCTTGCTCATTTCTTGGCAAAGCCACCACCAAAGGTAATAAATTAACCCCATTGTATCTGTCAGTCTGGTTTCTCAACCTCTGCACAATCAGAACATTTGCCCCCAAAAGCCCAAATCAGCATTTTTAGCAGCTCCACCTGGCCCCTACTACCTCCTCTATAAGCCCAGTCTTTCATCCCAGAGGCTATTAATTGGCTTTTATGAACAAGAGCAAAACAGAGATGGAAGACCATCCCTTACAACACTTAAAAGTATTGTTCCCATGTCAATTGACAATTGTCCAATCACAGCATATTATGGTTACTGTTGAATAATATGTCATAAATAGACTAGTTCAGTACACTGTCCAAGGATAAGGGAGTCTGGTGATTTCCATTTAGGAAATAGACACAGCAAGCATGGAATTAGTTGAAAGGCTTCTCCCACCTAGTTTTCATGTTTTCTTGCTACTGATGCTTAATTTTGTCCAGCTCTTGAAGTTTAATGGCCAGTAGAATAACTTAGGACAAAGTTAAAATAATTTGTGTTTTATGCATAAAGGCATTTCCAGAAAGGCTAAGTGTATTGTTTTCGACTGCAAATAGAGTTCACAAGTTGCTTAATCCTGAATCTGTACATGGCCTAGAAGTAATAGTAGCAGTAACAATAACAATAGCAGTAACAATGATGGAAGTCACACAATTGCTTCATAAATATTACTGCCAGACATTAAGAGTCAAGAATTATCTCCACTTTTACCTTCCAGAAAACCACCATCTAGACCAGTGATATGGTGATTATGATTGAACCTCAGTTAACAGTTCAACCTGTCAAACCATTATTCCTCCCCTCATCTCACACACACACACACACACACACACACACACACACACACACACACACACACACACACAACAAATTTGGATTCACTGTAAAATAGGCTAAAAATAAGAATAACTTCAGTCAAATGTAACCACATCAGAGATTTCACCCTGAAAAAGTCACTTTCTGCAAAGGGATGCACTGAAAGGTCAGATGGAAACTTTCCCTTTCCCACCCTCAACACCAATAAATGCCTCTGCTGTTGCAGCCAGGCTCTTCAAGAAGACGGCTGTGTTCAGGAGAGATCACTCCTCTTGTCTGAGCTACAGAAACTGTTTAAGGTGAAACATGAAAATAAGTGCAAGGACTCAAGGAGGTGGGAATTAGGTGATTTTCACCCCTCTGAAGCCAAGTATAGGTGATGTAATTTATTTCCTATGTAAGCCTCAAGCCAACTTTCTAAAATAGAAAAAAAAAATGTGACTTGATCTGCCTCTTTGGCCCTACTTGATTTTTCTGTTCTTTGTTTGCATTAGCTACTCAAGTGAACTTATCACTCAGAAAAAGAGATGAGAAAAATTTGACAATATCTTCTCCCTTTAACATAGCCACTAATATTCAGTAAGTCCAAATTTTCTAATGTTCTCTCACTTTTCCTCAGTAATTTTGATTCTGTTAATAAAGCTTATGTGATCAAATTGTACTTTGAGGTAAATATTAAGCTGGACCAACCCACTAGTGGTAGCCATTTCCTTCCAGGAAATGAAGTGAATAATTAGAAAAATTTCAAAACATTTCCCACAGCCTTTGCTTCCTGCTTTCCCATCTTTCTTGTTTAATTTCCTCACTGAAAGTACTTTTTATGATGCTGGTTCTTAATGAGGAGCCTTACCTCTTGCCCCGAAATAACTGACCAGGTGAAAGGAGCTCTCTGTTTTAATTCTGCCTCTTGGAACACTGGCTTTGTCTCTCTCTACTCTGTCTTTCAAAAGAGTTGACTGAACATCTCAAATTTGTTATGTTAACATAGAGCAATAAGAATATGTGTTCCAATTATTTCATTTTGCCAACTTGAATGAAAATCCTACCCAATAAATGTTTTCAAATGGCCATGTATCTATAATTTAACATTTAAAGCCTGAAATATAAGATTAAACCAAATAAGTTTTATGGGGTGGGCAGGGGGAAGCTCCCGTTGATTCAGAGTAGTTTATTCTACGTATTTCTTGTTCTAGCTGAACATTCATTGTGTCCCCTCTTCCTCCTCTCCAGTTCTTCCATCTCCACAGGCTGGATATTAGCTCTGAATGATTGAGGAAACAGACTTAGGTATTGTTTTAGGAACTTTACATTAACCCAACAATGCAATTTATAGCAATTACAAGGAGCCTTCCGTGTTCTAATCAACTGTATTTCATCTGCTCTGGGTGCCAGCACCGGATGTTATATTTCCTGTGAGCCTTTGATTAACACAGCACCGAGGCCCCAAACAGAAACCAAAAAGGTAACAAAGATGTAAAACTTACCTTTTCTCAACACTGATTTCATGCAGATCTAGTAGTAAAGAACAGATAGAAACTGCACAGAGAAGCTGGCTATCAACAAATGGCTGGTTGTTTGAGACAGAGCCGAGTGTTCTACTTGGGGGCTTTTAGGCAGTTAGAATGCAAAGCGTTCTATGTGGTGGCCTGTGTTGTGACAGAAGACAAGACTCAATAATAAAGCTGGGATGGAGGGCTGCGAGGGTGCATTGCTGTGCTTGAGAGAAGCTTGTCCAAGGTATGTCAGGACAGAGACTCACAATGGCCTAAAGAACATACGGAACCCTTCTGCTGTTTCAGAAACCCCCATGTCGTACAATTTGGAGGCCAGCAAGCCCCAGCACCAACACAGTCACAAAATACTCTGACCATTCAAAACAAGCTTTTGGTGAATTCAGATTAGAGCACCGCTTTTTCCATAATTTAGCCTGAAATTAATTTTTATTTGATTCCACTTTTCACAAAGAGGTATCTGGGATTTAAAAACGTACCCTTCGAGTTCTACACTAAAACAAAGCCACACATTTTACTAAAAGACATATAATCACAGCCATTCAAAGTTCAAGCCTCGTATACAACCTGCTTGTGCTTGTCCATCTGTTCTGTGCCCAAGGCATTCTCACCTTTGTGCAACGAGGACAGGGACCACAGCCCAAGGCTGGGGAAACATAAGACAAGAAGACAAGGAAAACTGGGAAAGACAGATGCCCGATCTTAAAGTATGTGGTCACATTCAATCTAAAACCCTTATTTTTAGCACAAGGCTTTAAAATAATTATTAAACCTGTATTGCTGCAGGTAGATAACAGCAGCCCCTCCACTCATACTGAATCGGATCAAGAGTCCTCATGAAATCATCATCACTGATTGCTGCTTTCCTCTATTACACGCTCTCCCATCTCCTCCAAGCTTTCCACTCCTTCCTTTACTTCATCCTTTTTTCCTTTTCCAAGGCCAGCACCATGATTTCACTAAACTTGAATTACTGCTCTGTTGCCCCAGTTCGGCTCCCTGCCTTTAGTTTCTTCCCTTATCTGATTCACGCTGAATCCCATCATTGAGCTATCTTCCTAAAACCCCATTATTTCATTTTGTTAGCTTCCTGCTTAAGAACCAGCAATGGCTTCCTGTTGTCCACACTCTTCAGGGTTCAAGAGCCCTCCACCCTTTGCCTCCACATTCCCTGCTACAGCATCGTTCCCCTCCACTCCCTTCGAGGGAACAGCCACCCTCTGATATTCTGTAAGGACAGTTTTCTATTGCAAGCCTGTGATGTTAAGATTCTGAGCAGTCACCTCTGGTGGGAAGGAGGGGAAGGGGACACCCAAATCACCTGAGAGGGGCTGATTGGTACCTGGGACTGGGAAAGAGCCGCCATTCCTGGGACTTAAGATCCACCAGACACCTTTGCTCTGCACATGGGCTGCACGTAGAGATATCTGCTTCTCAGAATAGAAATGGGGTACGGAAGCAGGGGTGGGGGGTATTCCTTTCGAGCAGAGCTTGGAAACTGAGTCTTCTGTTGGCAAGGGCAGGGCCTAGGCTCAAGGCACAGGGCTCCGTGCTCACAGGCTCCAGGGAAGCTAGGTCAGATGTAGCCTGGCCACCAATCTGGAGTCATGGAGACTGAAGGTGAGCACCCCCTTAACAAACTGAGCGAAAGCACTTCAGATGCAAGTTGGTACCATGACCTCTGGGAAGCCTTCTCTGACCTCATGTCCTTTCCCTGTGACCTCGACTGAGCATCCGCAGTTATCTAAATCATAGATCACATAAGAAAGTTACCTGTTTTCTCACCTGTCTCATAGTAGTTGATACAATGCCTGGTATATGGAGCAGCTCAGTAAATGTAACCAGGCAGTTCTGAAGGGGAAGCCAGGGTAAGAGCAGGGTGGAATGGCAGCTTTCCTATGAGCAGGACTATCTGATGCATCTTTCCTCTCCAGAGCCCAGTTCTGGACTGTGCACAAAGTAGGGACTTGCTGAGTGAGTCAGTGACTGATAAGCTAAGGCCATTGTTTATATTCTAGTGTCCCTTTCACTTCATTCTCAGATTAAATGTGAAAACTCAACACTGTTATTACTGAAACCATATGAGCTTTATTTTCCCAACTAATGGTTAACATTTTACCACTCAGGGCTTTGATTTTAAAAGCTTCTATGTAAAAAGTATTCAGATTCATATATTTTTATTCTTATCCTTATTTTTCAGTAGGTAAAATTTTTAAATACTGCCTTTATAATGTCTATTACTCCTTATATAAAAGGGAAAAATTCTATAAACCATTTCTTTCCAAATATTTCTTTAACTTTTTTCATTTCAAGCATTTTCATTCTTGTACCAGTATGATTATTAAAGCAAAAAGTGATGATTGAATTAGATAAGTAAGATGAATAATTAGATAAATTAAGATAAATAATGGTGGTCATTTGGTAGTTTTTATAAGCTTGCCAGGTGAGCTTTTAAAATTAAATGGTTATCCTTGTCCAGATGGCTTAGTTTACTAGGTAAACGGGGGTGGGTGGGGGGGGAGCCATCTCTTGATAATAAAAGTTTTAAAGAAGATGTGTTAAGATTAGCCTGCTCCCAGGGTCCTTAGGCAGGGGCCGAGGGCAGCATTCTCCACCGGGAAACAGGCAAGAAGCAGGCCGAAAACACCACTTCCTCGCGGGTGGCCCGCCACAGCCGCTGCCACAAAAGGGGCTTGACGCTACGGCAGTAGCCACAGCTACTGTGCAGGTGGCTGCCGGACACCCAGCTGCAGTGACACAAGGAGTCACCAGCAGAGACTGGAAAAAGAAGAGGACATCTCTCTCCTCAAAGCCCACTTTAGAGTAATAGAAGAAGCAACTGCTCTACCACGCCCCTGCTTTATTTCTGATTTTAGTGATTTCTGTCTTCTCTCTTTTTTTCTTGGTCAGTCTGGATAAAGATTTGCAAATTGTGTTGATTTTTTAAAGAATCAGAAAAAGAAAAGACTATTAAGCACTCTACAAAGTGTATTGATGTAAATATTTTAATAAAACACTAACTTTACATAATTCTTTTAGGGTATAATAATCTTTATATATATTGTGTAACTCATTAAATATGTACCTCTCATTCATTTTCTTTGACATACTTTGTTATGGGAGATTGAAATCAAGCTCAAAACTCATTTCTCATTATGATCTAAGTTTGTTGCCTTACTTTATTTCTTTTCTGCATCTCTTCTCTTATGACACTTTTGAATTTTCTAAATCGGATAAGAACATTTTCATTTTCAAGAGTTCATCATAATACATTTCTATATTATTAAATAAAATAAAATAAAAAATAAAGATTAACCTGTAACTTAACTGCATGCATAGACACTGCAAACATGATTTGTAAGACTGATCAAATCACTACTCTTTCTTTACTCCAAACAAATGAGTCTGTACACTGCAGTAGTATATTATAGTGAATAATGATTATTAACACAAATTCCTTTATCTCACACATGATTTAGAATGAGAAGATACCCTCACAAATTTTAATGCAACAAGCTCCTTATAACTACTGTATAGCTACTAAAAAAGCCTAAATTTTTCCTAGAAAAAAAATTTAACACCAATCATATGTGCAGCTTTAGTGCAACTATCTTAGTGTGAAGATAGGTATATTTTGACATTTTATATCATGGTGCACATGACTATGGAGCATTTGCAAGCTTGTCTGTGACTTGATTTTCAGATGGGGCTACAGCAGCACCGTGGTAGCTCTCCTAATTGGGAGTGCCGCTACTAATGAGGGAGAGGGGTGTGCAGCTGGCCGTGTTGTGTACATGGTTTCTCTAGGATGCACTTGTTCCCTAATTTACAGCACAGCTTAGTCTGTCAGTTGGGGAAATCTGGCCTGCAGGG
This sequence comes from Cynocephalus volans, assembly GCF_027409185.1. Lineage (NCBI taxonomy): Eukaryota > Metazoa > Chordata > Mammalia > Dermoptera > Cynocephalidae > Cynocephalus > Cynocephalus volans. The sequence continues at coordinate 94,151,870 of NC_084464.1, read as the reverse complement.
TCCGACTTCAAAAACAGAAATGAAGAGATCTCCCAATCCTGGTTTCCACTTTGGCCTTAACTAGCTCCTATTGTGCTCCATATGGCAGGACATATGTTTCTTGCTGCACAGATTTAAAACATCTGAAAATAATATTTTCCCGATTGAGCAGCCATCAAGGATGAGGCAGCATTTTCTGAGTAAAAGATCGAGTCGGGGCGAACCTTAGAGGCATCATCACAAGGACACCTGCCACCCACGTGCCAGGCTCAGCTCATATCCAAGGACAACCCCCAAGCCCGTGGGAGGGAGGGCAGCAGAGCCTCCTCAGCCCCTCTCAGCACTTCAGCCACAGCCCCACCTCCCTGCAGGTCCACAGACGCCTTGCACTGCCGGACAGTGAGCTTCAAAATGTAAAAGAACGAACCACACACATTGTCCGGAAAGCAGTCTGGAAATATGCATATTTTAGTAGATCAATTTTTATGATCTTATCTGTGTTTTTCATAAAGCAGTTTTTAGGCCTTGGAGGGTCTCAAGTGCATTGTAGGGGGAAAGACAGAAGACCCTTCTCATAAATTACTCTGGATTGGGCCAGCTGGAGCCCGGGAAGACAGAATTTGGATGAGAAACTGTTACAGTCGTGCTAATGGTGTGGTCATGTAATTCCCCAAGACTCAGCAAGGGGAATTGCTGGCAAGGAGATTGAGGGCCTCAGGGAGGGGAAGTGAGAAGACATTTGAAGACCTTTGGGTTATGAAAGGGTAGAATGCAGAGAGAACCTGGGAAAGCCCGAGGTAGCCTGATGAGTAAGCGGGGCCGGGCAGCCCGCCTCAGCACCCAGCCTCCCTCGAAAAATAGTTCCAGCTAAACCACAAGAGCTGCACAGGATCCAGACTGGAAAACAGAAAAAGAAAGACAGAGAGAGGAAGGAACACAGGGAGGAGGAAGAAGCAACTTTGCATCCAGGGAACCGTGACTTTCCTGCCTCCTCATTCTCTGCTCCAAACCAGTCACCTCTCCCTGACAAGCCGTGCACTTCTCCAGTCAGTTCATTTTTCCCCACCCTACTCCCAGAGGGTCCCTCCCTGCTCTCCCCTCTCCGGCCCTTGCCCAGCCTTCAGGGCCCAGCTCCAGCCTACCTCTTCTGTAACACTTTTTCCATGCCTTTGGCCCAAATCAATCTCTCTCTCTCCTCTCAGTTCCCAGGTCACTCAACTGACTTTTCTGTCTCCTGTCATTTTATATTAGAGTGCTTTGTGTACATGTCTTTTCTCTTTAAAGACAGAGATTTTTGATCCTTGAAGAATTCACTCATTCATTTCGTAAATGTTTCTTAAACATTGCCTACGTGTGGGCACTGTGTCAGGGACTTCAGTGACAGACAAGACAGATAAAGTCCCCATTTTCATACAGCTTACCTTCAAGACTTGATACTCCAAATATGGTTCTCGGATCAGCAGCATCACAGCAGAATCTCAGGTATACCTGAGACCTAAAAAACAACTTGCATTTTAACAAGATCCCCAGGTGTTCGTGTACACATTTGAGTTTGAGAAGCCCCGCTCTGGAGGGACAGATGACAAATAGATAAATAAATGCACAATAAAAGTCAGGTAGAACTATTAAAAAATGAAGCAGAATGAGAGGAATGAGAAAAAGAGTGGAGGTAGAATAGGATAAAATATGATAAGGGAGACTTCTCTGAGCGAAGACCTGAACTAACTGAAGCGCCTAACACAGTGCCTTCTGCATAACTATGCGGCATTGCTCCATTAGAAACAAGGCGAATTGAATTAAACTGAGCCTGCAGAGTTAAAGGACTCAAGTCGGGGTAGGGCAGCCACGGGGAGAGATAGCTGTGAAGGGAGAGCAAGAGTAAAGGAATCGAGCAGTGACCTGGGGAAGGCCCAGAAGGAAGGTCCATGGCCACACCCGCTTCCATAAGGCACATGCCCCTCTCCTCGGCAGTGTCACCAACACTTCATATCCCCCTTACCTACTTTGTCGTTGCTGTTGTTGTTGTTTAACATACCATATAGTTTTCTTGCTTATCTTGTGTTTTCCCCATCCAGAACGTTGACTGCATGAAAATAGGAAATAGTATTTGTTGTCCTCACTGCTGTGTCCTCTAAAGTTGTGTCAGGAACATTGCTCTTGCTCCAGGTTGTCTCTGATGCCTTGAGCTGATGATGAAGGAACAATCAAGCAAGTGCAGGAAAAGTGGCCAAAGAGGCGAGAGGGACACTCCTGAAACCCTGGACTTCCGAGGACAGGCTCCTGTCCCCCACGGGAGGCTACATAACAGCAACAACACTCGGTGTGCTCTTGGCCACACTCAGACTAAACACCATAGCCGCATCGCACGGGTCCATTCTCTCAGCAACCCTGAGAGGCGAGAGTGATTTTTAACCCTATATTTTACGTGAAATAACTGAGAAACAGAGAGGGAGAAAATTAGGTTGAGACGTATGAACGTGTCCTTTTGGTACATAAAAAATTATCAAATATCAGCAATATCACATGGTTTAACCTCACTGTATGCCTGCCCAAGGTAATCAACTTTTTAAGTGGCAGAACACAGAAGCAAATGCACATCCCTCTGACCAGAGCCTGAGTTCAAGGGCAAAGCCATTGGTGGAGGACTCCACGGGAAAGCCAGGTCATTAAATCTCATTAGAATATTCATACAATGAGGCCTGGGAGAGAGAAAAGAGGACTGGAAATGATTGTCTGTGTGAGCTATAGCCATATGGTCTTCCCAAAATACCTCACTTTTAAAATGAAGGTTTCTTATTCAGCCTGAAAAAGAAATGTAATTCCGACATGTGCTGCAGCACGATGAACCTTGAAGACACTGTGCTTAGTGAAATAAGCCAGATATAAAAGGACAAACAGTTTACGATTCCACTTATATGAGGTGCCTAATCAAATGCACAGAGACAGAAAGTGGACTGGTCATTGCCAGTGGCATGGAGGAGGAGGGAATGGAGAATTAGTGTTTCCTGGGGTCGGAGTTTCAGTGGGGGAGGATGACAAAGTTCTGGGATGGGTGGTGGTGACAGTTGCACACAATGTGAATGTACTTAATGCCAGTCAACTGTGTACTTAAAAATCGTTAAAATGGTTAATTTTATTTCTGTGTACATTTCACCACAGTGGGAAAAAAAAGAAGACTCCTTCTTCAGTAGGGACCTGTCCAGTTATAAGCATTGATGGATACTGTGACGCTAAAAGACAAAAACTATTATTTCAAGTCTATGTCTTTATGACATAAAGCATAAATGTGTATACAACTATATTTGCATATTATACACAAGTAATAATAAGGATAGCTAACATTTGCTGAGCACTCACCCTGTGCCAGACTCTGATTTAAATGTTGTATACGAATTAACACATCCCAAGTTCACAAGAACGCTACTAAGTAGGTAGTGAGGTGATCTCTGTTTTGTTTCATACCCTCTCCCTATAACAGGCACACATGTTAGAGAGCCATCGCCTCTTCTTGTACTGTGTGGGAATCTGCTGGAGAGCTTCAAGAACAAAAGACTCCATAATGAAGACTGATCAGCAAAGGCTTAGAACAACCCTTGATTCAGGTCTTTAACACATTTTTAAACGAATAACCACAAGACCCAAGAAGAGTCCCTTGGCTTTTCTGATTATATTCCTTAAAGTTTACATCAGCAGAGTTTTAAATATGGGAAAGTGGAAAGAACAACAATAACATCATGGTGAAAATTTCTGCCAAAATGCATTCTGATATTTTCACTATGTAGAAACATGACTAAATATAGCCTGTGCAGGCTGGCTATATTTAGAAATGGCCTTTTGTTTGTTTGTTTCACCCAAAGTGTACTATCATGAAAAGATCTCAGCCTTTTTACATGAAGGGCATTTCATGCAATGGTCTTATGTAGCCTCCCCATTTCTGTGGGTAATGTGACCCCCTCCTCACTGCTTTCAGCCCAAGCTTGTCAGAGGCAGGACTCTGCAGTTTGACCAGAGTAGTTTTAGTTCCTTCTGACACTACTGGAACTGGGTGTGGAATAGTCAGCTAACAGTTCTCCCTAATTGTTTTACCTACTGCACAGAAATGGAAAAAAAGGTGATTGAGGTTCCAGTCACAATCCTGCTGGAAAAGGTGTGATGTCTGTCAGCTCTTTAAGAGTTAAGCAGCACATCTTGCACTTCCAAACCCCCTTGTTTTGCAAGAAGTCTTAGGTGAAAACAATGAGACAAAACGATGCTTTGTGAAAGACAATGACATCCATTCAAACGCCTCTCATTAGCTCCTTTATACGCTCCTATTTTGCACAGACTTGTATCCAGAATTATTCTGTTCTATTAACTAGTCTGATAAGGCTCAAAAAAAAAAAAAACCTTGAAAGAACCCCCCCCCTTTTTTTCTCTTAAATTGTGGGGTGGGGGTGGGGAAAAATGAAAGCAAAAAGGCATCTCTTTTAATTCATTTAGTCCCAGCACTCACTGGTTGGAGAGGTTGTTTCTAGTTACAGTCCCTTTCAGCACTTTATGAGAAGAGCCAAAGGCTTCCCAGAACTGCAAATTCCCAAGTGAATGCTTGAGATTTAAAAATCACTCACTTCTCCACAAATGAAGTAGCCCCCACAGTAAGAGGCAAAGGGAAATGTCCTTCTGTTTCTTTTCTTTTTTTTTTACTTGTTAACATGATTCGCTGCAAAAATTCTGGAAATTGGAGAGGAAAACAGCTCATTAGGTCTCTGGTTCATTCTGTTTCCATGCCCTTCAACACATTCCTCAGAGATTAATTCCATTGAGTCTTAAATACAGTGAAGAAAGTCATGCCCACCACTTCCCAAGGAGCCAAGCCTACAAGTTATGAGATTTTGTGGTCAGAACATTTAGACTTTTGGTCTGTGGTTCAAGCTTATTGCAGTCCAAGTTCACAGGGCTCAGAGCATGAGGGAAGAGGTGATCTCCAGGCAATGCTGCCGGCGGGGGGGGGGGGGGGGTAGTGGAGGCACTGGCCAGTCACTGAGCAGGGTTCCTGGGTGGAGGAAAGGGGGATGATTTGCCAAGGCTTCCTGGGTTGGAAAGGGGGGAATCAGGGCCCCAGGTGCAGCCTTTGGGATGTACCTGCAAGTGGGCCCTTTACAAATTGCATTGGCAGGAGTGAATATAACCAGCCAACCACAGGAAAGCAGGGTAATCTATTACCGCACCTACATGAAAAGGTTGATGTGCACACTCTGGTCCTACCCATGGTTGATAATGCCTCGGTAGTTGTATCTTTTCACTTAAACAGCCCAAAGCTTGTATTTGTCTATGTAATCACTTTGTCCCTGGTTTCACCAACCTGTGAACACAAAGGAAGTCACATTCACAATTAGGTCTAACTTACAAGGGCTTCAAGCCCCCACTGCTTCTAGCAAGTATTTATCTCTTCCAGAGTAGCTCTCTCCAAGTATTTCAGAACTTCCCCAGAGCAGCTTACACATATCTATGAGCCAGTCTTTACTGTCAATCGCCTTGTAGTGGCTGCAGAAACCCAGTCAAGCCCTCTAGGCATAGTTGGTAGTTCCCCAACTACCAGCCCACCCTGGCAGCCTGCTTGGCCAGCTCTGCCATGGCAGCTGAAGTCTGAAGTCCACGGTTATTGAGCACCAGGCTGAAACCCTAGTAGTCCAGCCATGTAACTATGACCAAGTCATCCATCAAGACCCTTGAACCTTGCTGTCAACAGTCGACCTCCACCACCCCAGAGTGGACCTCTGACAATTTGCCCAGGCTAGTGAGGTTCCTGGGGGTAACACTGTAGATGCTCCTTCCTGTTATTCTCTGCAGGGAAAAACCCACAGCAACATTGCCTGGGCCCAGATAGCACAGCATTTCAACCTAACACCACAATTCTTTAAATTGCCATATGTGCAGCCATTTTCCCCAAAGCTCTCTCGTGGTAACAGGGGGTGACCTCAGCAGGAATGTGAGTATCTTTCCCCAGATCAGCACTTCACACCAAAAATGCAGACCCTGGTACAGAGTCCAGCGCACCTCTCCAGACTCCACCCTCCCCCTGATGAGGTTCTCACCAGAATCATTGCCCTCTCCAACAGACTTTCATCCAGGACACTTTAGGCCATCAGTCATGGTTTTAGGTCTTCATTTCTCCTTTGTGGGGCCAGGTTTGTGCCTCTCCATCCTGATGTAAATTTGTGGAGGGACAGGGCACCTCAAACAAACATGGCTAGATCAGGGGAAAAAGAATACTTTTAGCATCTGAGCCCCAGACACTAAGTTCGCCATATTATCCTGGTGCAAAAACAAACTGTATCATAGTCTCCTTGTGCCCACTCAGATTATGGTTATCAAATGTCTATGACCATTCATTTATCCATTTATCTATCTAGCAGTTATCAAACACCTACCATGTGCCAGGTACGATGCCAGCCTTTGGAAACAAAGACGAGAGTAAAACAGGGTCCCTTAACTCAAAATCTGGTTTGTGCAGAAAGACAGAGACATAAATTACATACAATATAATGTTGAAATGTTGTCTGTAGTAGGGCTATTTCATGCTTTGGAGAGCAGAAAAGCAAGGGATTCCTTCTGTCTGGCAGAATGAGGGAAAGCTTTTCAGAGAAGATGATATTTAGGGTGGGTGTTGAAGGATGAATAGGTGTACCTGATGTAGAGAAGTATAAGGAATTCCAGAGGGAGTCAGTAACGAGCATTGGCCCAGCATTGGCCCGGAAGCACAGAAGTTCACTGCTTACTTAGGAAACATTGGAATTGGTGTGGCTGGAGCACATGGGCTGAGAGACTTGAACAACAGGAAATGAAGCTGGTCAGATACACTGTAGCAGCTCACAAAAAGCCTAGCATGCAGAAAAACCTTTACTAAATATTTACTACCTGTCTGGCATTCTGTCGGGCACTGGGGTGGAAAAATGACTAAAGCATGGCCCTTGTCCTTGAGGGGGTTAGTTCACTTGGGGAGACAAACTGATAGAAATACTTTCCATATGGAGTTAGGACAAGGATAAACACAGGGTGCCTGGGGCACCCTGCCTGAAGGCAGAAGGGGTGGGCCTTGTCTGGGGTACGTTTCCTAGAAGCATTACTGCTGAAGTTCAGTCCTGAAGGATAACCTTCCACCAGAGAAAAGGAAGGAAAAGCTTTCCAGGCGGACGGAACAAACACAGTGAGCAAAGGCACAGGGACACCAAACAGCATCATTTATTGTTTTTCTTTATTTTGGAGGAGGAAGTGATAAGACGCAGCTTGGTATTGCTGAAATATGAAGTGAGAGGCTGGAAATGGCAGGAGGTAACGTGGGGAGATAGATAAGAGCCAGAACACGGAGAGCCTGATATGCCAGGCCTGGACCTTAAACCTGTGTCCTGTAGGAAATGCAGAGCTATGGAATCGTCTCAGGCAAGGGAGTGGTGTGATCATTTTGCATTTCACGTAGGTCACTCCAGTGGCAGTGAGGAGCAGGACAAAATCTAGAGGCAAGGAGACTAGGCTGTTACAATACACAAGCAAGAGATTTCAAAGCCCTAAAGAAGAGGACAGAAAAGGGAGATAACTTGATTGTTTGCATAGACATCCTCTATTGATCTAATTTCTAAATGACCCTGTTGTGCTAAATGTGGCACTGCAGGTTCACATTTGATGTTAGACCCTGTCTCCCTGGACAGAAAGAAAATGACTGCTTTAAGAATGAGTGTACAACGCATGTGTGTGTGTGTGGCAGTATTTTGTTATAAATTTATAGTTTTATTTGACTTTTTAAATTATACACATGGATTACTTCATTAAAAGAAAACACATGATAAAGCTTTCATTCGCCAAACCAACAAGGACCTAGAAGATACAACAAACAAACCATTATTTTTCAGTTTATTCACAGCCTTGAGGTTATCATAGAAACTATCCCTTCCTCCAAATTTTATATTCCCAAATTTCAGGGGATTTATTGACCTTCTAATAAATAATAAAAAGTTTTGCTGCCAATAATAATACTAGTTTTAAAATAAGTTAGGAAAACTCTATGGAGTCATAAGGCACATGCTTGCTTGCTGTTTGGATTACCATAAAAGAGAGCACTATGTTCACAATGACCCACATTTGAAGAATTCTTAACTAGTGCAAACAACTACCAACTGAATCAAATTTAATGACAGATAAATGTTAGAAAAACATACTTAGGAAATGATAAAATGATACTGGTATGAGATATAGAAATAGCTATATGTTAAGAATAAATAGTAAAGATCCTGGATTACTTTAGAAATGAAAAAAAATAGGCAAAAATCAAGATTCAACTTATCTTTTCTATTACAAATTATACACAAAGAACGTAATGGAGGAAGTTGCCCATGGTTTATGTCACAATTATGTGAGGCTACAAAGGCTTGATATGCACCAGATTTTGACACTGATGTGCCAGCCTGCTCTGAACTGTTCTCTTAGCCAAAACGAGGAGAATACCTATACATTTTCCTGTTTTTATTGTCACTACGTACTAATATTTTCCCAATTCTTCTATCTCCAACCTCACTACCGTTCTTTTCTATAGTAATACTCAATTACAATACTTGATTTAATGAAATTCTAGAAATTTTGTAGAAAATTTCCAAGATTCTGAGAGTTTGGTAAACAATTCTTAAACACTAAAAGAGCTAGACCCGTTAAGTCAGAAGTAAGATAAGAGAACATATGTATATTTTCTTCAGTTTGTATCCAGACCAACAAAAAAATATATAAACACCCGAGGAGCCAACATGAAACTAAGATGTCCTTAATCTTTAATTAATTAACTTTTGCTGCTTTGTCCTTCTACTAACTTCCAAGACTAGGTTCTTAAGGGCTTGCTAATAAATTAGCTCTAATGAAATCAAACAAATTCTATCAGGAACCAGTGTTCTCTCTCCTAGGATTATCTCTAGATCTCTAAAGACAATTGACGGAGCAAAACAATAAGATTACTTCCAACATTTAATCTCTACCAACCAATTCAAATACTATTAGTTTTCAAGTATTACATTTCCCTGCACAAACAGTGTGTGCTTTCTTACCAGCAACTTGGCACGGTACTCCATCTTCAAATTTAGCTCTGCAGGCTTGACTTTGAACTAGACAGGGGATTTCCATATTTTCCCCATCTTCACTTTCATAAAATTTCTCAATTTCCTTCAGTAGTACTTAAAAAAAATTCAGCTCTGTCTCTGAAAAATGAAATAGTAGCGTATTGTGGTTTCTTAGAAATTTAAATTTAAAGTTTCATGTATTATAGACACCATTCATAAAACTATATATGAAATAGAACTTAAATTAGACATAAAAATTTATCAAAGAAGGAGGAGAAGAGAGAGGAGTAGGAGCAAGAAACAGATAAGGCTGAGGAGATGGTGGCTTGAATTAGGATCCTCGTAGTAGAAATGAACATTGAAAGCATTCAGCAAATGTTTCATAAGTAAATGGATAATAGTGGGGAGGTGCAGATTAGGGTATAGGCGTGAGAAAAGGACTATTTGAATTCTGTGGGCATTTTACTTAGTAGACTTCCAAATGGAGATGTCAGGTAGGACATTAGATATATGAGGTTGGAGTTTCTGGGTGAGGTCAGGGCCACACATGCAGATTTGGGAACCATAGTCATACAGATACTATTTAAAGCCATAGTCCCTGGTGAAATTACCTAGGAACAGAGTGTAAATAAAAGCGAATGGGGCTAAGGACTTAGCTTAGCCCTCAGACATGTCACAGTTTAGAGATTTTGCAAAGAGGTGACAGCAAATGAAACTGAAAAGGTGTGACTAGAGGGGAGGAACACCAAGAGTATGAATGATGTGTCAGAAACCGAGAAAAGAAACTCACAAATGCTGCTGGGAGATGGCGTCAAACGAGGAAAGAAAGCCTCTTGCTTTGGCTACATGAGTCAGTAGGTTATTGGTTGCCTCAGCAAGAACCTTGACGTGAGTCCATGGAGATGTGGGGACAAATGCCTAAATGGGAGGTGAGGAAGTAAAAACCGAGTTTATAGTCAAATCTTTCAAGGGGTTTTGCTGGGAAAGGAAGCCCAGAAATGGTACGGTAGTGAGGGGATGTGAAGTTGAGGAGTTTGCTTTGTCATTGCTGTTGTTTTTACTTTTTTACTTGGAAACTTTCGTTCTTAACATACACACAACCAGAGTAGTGTTACGTACCCTCGTGTACTCATCACCAGCTTCAACAATTACTGGCTTTCTACCACCCCTAAATGGTGCCTCCTGCCGCTTTCACCCGCAGCCCCTAGCAACCACTGGTCTGTTTCTATAGTTTTGATGGATTTTCATATAGTGACCCAGCCTGGAATTCTCAGGATAAAGCCCACTTGGTCGTGATATATTATACTTTTCTATATTGCTGGATTTTGTTTGCTAATATTTGATAGAGAATTTTCCATCTATGTTCATGAAAGATTTTGGTCTGTAGTTATCCTGTAATTTCTTTATCTGTTTTTAAGATTAGGGTAATGCTGGCATCAAAAAGTTAGTTGGGAAATATTCCCTTCTCTCCTGTCTTCTAGAAGAATTTGGGTAGAATTAGTGTTATTTCTTTCTTATGTGTTTGGCAGAATTTGCCAGTAGGGCAAGGGTTTCCTTTGTTGTAAGTGTGTTTGTTTTTTTAAACTATGATTTGATTTTGTTATAGATATGACTCTTCAAGTTATTTTTTCTTGTGTGAAATTTGCTTGTGTCTTTTGAGGAACTTACTCAAGTTTTCTAGGTTGTTGAATTTATGTGCAGAAAATTATTTATAATATTCTCTTATTATTGTTTTAATGTCTCTAAGATGTTTCCTCTTTTATTCCTGATGTTGGTAATTTATATCTTTGGTCTTATTTTCTTAGTTAGGCTGGCTAGAGGTTTCATTCTACTGATCTTTTTAGAGATCCCGCTTTTGATTTCAATGATTTTTTTGTATTATTTTTATGTTTTCAATTTCATTGATTTTTGCTCTTATTTTTATTATATCCTTCCTTCTGCTTGCTTTAGGTTTAATTTGGGGTTTTGTTTCTGTTTTGGGTTTTTTTAATTAAGTCAGAGACCTTCCTTCTTTTCTAATATAAGCATTTTGATGCTATCAATGTCTCTCTATCCACTGTTTTAGTTGCATCCAACAAATGTTGCTATGTTGTGTTTTATTTTTTTAATTTTATTTACTTATTTATTTATTTTGGTGTCTGGCCAGTATGGAGATCCAAACCCTTAGTCTTAGCATTATCAGCATTGCACTCCTAATCAACAGAGCTAACTAGCCAATCTATGTTTTTATTTTTATTTGGCTTAAATATTTTCTATTTTCTATTATGACTTCCTTTTTGACTCATGAGTTATTTTAAAATGTTGTTTAATTTCTAAATATTTGTGGTTTTCCAGATATCTGTTAGTGATTTCTAATTTAATATCATCACTAGATAACATTCTTTGTATTGCTTTCTTTGACACTGAATTCTTTAGTTATTGAATTTTTTTACATTAGTTAAAGTTTATTTCATGGTTCAGAATAGAGTTTATCTTGGTAAATGCTCCATGTGCACTTAAAAAGAATATGTATTTCGCTTCTTGGGCGGATTCTTCTATAAATGTCAATTAGGTCCAGTTGGTTGATGATGATGTTCAGGTCTTCTGTATCCTTATTTATTTTTTGTCTACTTGTTCTATCAACTGCAGAGAGAAGTTGCTTGCAAGTTACTTAACCAAGTTTTAACTCCTCCTTTTCAGAGTCCCCAGGTAGTTGCTTGCTTGCATTTTGTCTAGAGTCCTAGTTGTAAGAGGCAAGGGAAATGGACCTCATTATAGCAGAACTGGAACTTGTGCTTTGTTTTTAACTTGGCTGTAGTTTTTAAGTCAAGAATATCTCCATATTAAAGAAATAAGTATGTCATATCCATGGTGACTCTACCAGTTGAATGTTCAGAACTCGCTCCTGTGTGATTCCAATCATGGTCTTCATTTTCTCCAGTCTTAGTAGCAACCCCTTTTGTTAAGTCATTGCCTGTAAATTTCTGGTAGTTTTCCAAATGATGGCATGCTTTAAAAAAAAAAAGGTAAAAATCTAACATTCCTGAGCTAATAATAGCCGCTATCACTCATGGGATGCTTAACTATACTATGAGTTTTAAGTACAGTAACCCAGTCTTTGTAAGACCTTATGAGGTAGACACTATTAACTTTTCTCATTTCACAAATGAGAGAACTGAGAATAAGTAACTTGCCCTAATGTACTTAGTAAGAAGGGAAGAGAACTTTGATAAGAACCCAGGGAATCTGACCATCCATTACATCAAAGTGAATATTGTTTGTTCAGCATCTATCCTTGGTAGAAAAATGTACAATATATATTTAAAGAAAGGGAAACTGCAATGTGTTGGGGGGAAAAAAAGAAGAGGTGCTAGAGGAGGTTTTCTCTGTTTTTTCTGAACCAAGAGAATTTTAGGACTGAGAGAAGAGTGGAATGAGATGTCTGTGCAAAGGTGATGGGGTGTGTAGAAAGTGGGCTAGAGGAAAAAGTGAGTGAGCAGTGTGACCATGTCCTATCCACACTCTCCCCACCCAAAGAACAGGCATGCATTTTATTGCATTAATCCTCAGGTGTCCCTTGTGTGGTATATAGCAGGCATTCTCATCAAATCCACTTTATTGGAAGAGGTCTTGAATAGAAACTGGTAGCATAATAACATGCCAGAGTTTTAAGAGAAAGTTAATATTAAAAAGAGAAAGATTTGTTTGTCTTCAGATGTTATACCCTGATGGTCCTAAAATGTTATCATCTTCCACCCCAGTGGGCAGGACCTGGATTACTCTAGTGCTTTCTTTTCATCTCCATTATGGGGAAAACCAGACTGGAAGGACCCAGGAGGAGGAAGATGGGAGCCAGGAGAGAGGCTCCCTGGTGCACATCCAAGATGAGTCTTATGTGAACTGGTTGCTACTTCATGGACACATGTAGAACTTCTTTTCCCCTTCCTCTCATCCACTTGTGTCTGCATGATTTCCAATAGTCAGATTTTTCTTTCTGATAATGAACTGTAGTTTTTCATTCCTCTGACTATGAAGTGCACAGTTAAGAGTTATGCTATAAACTTTTAAAATTAAAACTTAAGTTCTCCTTGTCTTTGGTGTTACAGATCTATAAGATGGCAGCTTGGTGAGTACCCACTAGGTGTTAAGGTTTCTCAGGCACTGAGAGGTACAAAGAAGTGTGACTCTTGCCCTCAAGTGGATCATTTGTAAAAATGTTAAGCAATCGTGAGGAAACAACAAATTAAACACACTGCCAGGGAGGACAGTTAGAGACGGAACAGGAAGAGATGGTGTGTGGCTTTGCAGTTTCTTTAAAATGTACACCTGCCACACAATCCAGCTATCCCATTTATAGATATTTGCCCAAGCTGTAAATGAAAGCATATCCAAGAGGATGGAAGGTATCTGCACACACAAAGACTTGTACACAAATGTTCATAGCAGCTCTATTTATAATAGCTCAAAACTGGAAACAACCCAAATGTTCACCAACAGGTGAATGGATAAAAACTTGTGGTATATCTATACAGTGAAATATTACTCAGCAATAGAAGGAGAAAACTATTGATACACACAACAACACAGATGAATTCAAAAAATTTATACTGAATGAAAGAAGCCAAACAAAAAGGAGTAAATAATATATTTTCCCATTTATATCAAATTCTAGAAAAATCCAGACTAACATATAGTGACAGAAAGCAGACCAGTGGCTCCCTGTGATGGGGGAAGGGATGGAGGAATGGATTACAAAGGAACACCAGGAAACTTTTGAGGACAGTAGAGATGTTTATTATGTTGCTTGTGGTAATGGTTTCATGGATATAAACATAGGTTAAAACCCATTAAATTTTACATTTTAAATATGTGCAGCTCATTATAAGTCGATTATACTTTAATAAAGCTATAAATAAGACCCACATTGTTTGTCATTTCCTTAAAACTTGATCTTCCTTTCATATTCCTTCTCTGTGAATGGCAACCCCCTCTGCTCAGCCAAGTCAGAACCTCAGAGTCATTTCTAACTCTTCCTCCTCCCTTTTGCCCACCCATTTAGTAACTATGTCCTGTTCAATGGAGCTATTTTATACAGTTACCAAAAAATTCTGCTCACCCTTAAGCATTTTCAGAGCAACTCCTGGAATCCAGAATATATGGGTTTCAAGAAGATAGAGAAAGAGGTGGAAAGACAAATAGTAGAGAGTAAGTGCCTCTCAGCAGCCCTGTGACCTACACTTGAAAACTTCTCCTGAGTAATACGGATGATGATCCAATGATCCAGAGCCTTTCCATGACTCCTTAGAGATAGAAATGTGCCCTGTACGCTGCCAGGTCACTAGGAGGCATAAAGGACCAGAGTTTTTTGGTAGCCGAGTTTACATATGGAAGGCGATGTTCTCAGTGGGAAATGGTACTAAAGTTGCTTTTGTCCTAGTGTGCAGTGTTGCCTTGATCACTGTTCGGAAAAGAGACCCATTAATCAATCCTGGGTAGGAACACAATATTTATTAGAGAGGGGGGGAAAAGTAGGTAAATTACCCAAAAAGAAGAAAAAAGAATGAAGACATGAGTAAACTAGGATTCCAGGAATCTAATAAATGGAAATATTTAGGAGAACTTAAAAAAGAAAAACAAAAGAATGAAAGAAAATAGGTCAAACCATTGAAACAAACCCAGTTTGACAAGGAGAAAATGCAGTAAAGGAGGAGAAAAAAAAAATACAAGTAATGTGGAGCATGGTTTTTATTGCCTTGCTTTATATGTTGATTTCCTGCCAAAATATTAAATACATGCAATTATGACTTATAAGCTATATATAAAACTAAATTAAATACATGCCACCTTCAAATAAATGTTCATTGTATTTCGTTTATACTCAACAATGCCCCATGATAGAGGCAGCTGGAATATCATGTTTAAATACTTTTTGAAAGCAAGAAACAATGAATATTCTTTGACATATATTGAACAGATATTAGTGTATTACTCATACAAGCCTATGACTTTAACTTTCTACTTTATCTCTGGGGCATTTTCAAGTACTGTCCTTAATGTATCTCTTACATGATGGCAGGGAAATACAAGATGTTTGAGAATTAATTGTAAGAAATTAGAGGGAGTCGGTTATATGGAGTGGTGCTTATTTTTTCATCTTCTCAACCCTAAAACTACAAATCTGATATTTAAAAATAAGGATCAAATACAATTCTCTTGGATGTCTGTGCCACAGCTCCTGCCTCACGTTTGATCACCTTGGCCACAGCTCAGCTCTCAGTGTGTCTTTGCATGACAGTTTTTTCTCCCTGTTTTCAGGCATCAGCTATGTACACTGTCTCTCTGGACCCCTCCAGGCATATTGTGGTCCAGCCTGCACCTCCTGGGCCCTATCATTATGTTGTGTGGGAAAGCATGTTGCAAAGCATGGCAGTTGTAGACATGTCTGCCAGCAGATGAGTGAAAATGTGGCTTCACTTGCCTTATGCACTGGGAATAAATCTGACGGAAAACAAAAATATACACATATATATGTGACCTCTGTCATGCTGTCAGAGCAGCCAAACCCACTGTGATCTGCTGTGTAGATGTCAGCTCCACCTCCTTCTAGTGCCTGGGGGCAGATTTAAGCAGGGTACTCAAATGCAACCCCAAATCATCTCTCTGAAGTCTAAATAAAATGCACCTATTTTCTGCCTTTCTCCATTTATCAAGATTATCTGGAAATTTTCAACTGCTTCTGTTTATATACTCGCTTTCTGTATTTTATCATTTTGAAGTTTCCCCTAATCACCAGGCAATGGCTCAACATAATATTGCTGTTGCTTGAACAGTCACGTTTAGCAGGATGATGTTGTCACATTAACGATCCTGTGACCTTTAGGAATAAGGAATATATAAACACGAACCGTTTCTGTTAGAAAGAGTGTTTCCTTCCACCATAAAGAAAAATGCAATGTTCACATATACTGAGTGCAGAGTAACGGAAATCCCATTCTAAGCCTAGAGAGAAACTGCCCTGTATTTGTGGTTATAATGTCTAAAGTTATAATGTCTAAAGTTATCTGCTGAATTTATCCATAAAATTTTCTGTAACTGCAGTGGACTAACCCGTATGCTTTCTGAAAATAAACTGGTATAATTTCCAGTAAATATAATAGATGTAGCTAACAAGTTCAGGCCACCTTCCTGCTAAAAACACCTAGAAAAGAAAAATGATTTATTTAATACATAGTTGAGCTCAAATTAAAGAAAAGAAAACTTCCAGAAGCTGGGAAAGAAGTTGGCACCAAAACCTAAAGTAGGGAGAACTGAAGAGTAGGGGACCACACAGCCAACAGACCCAGGCAGGGGCCTTCAGGGCTCGAGGCTAATATTCTATTGTCTTGAGAGGAACAGAAGAATTGGGGCTTCACACTACCCAGACGCAAGGCATGGGGATGGAGCTGGCCAGCTCCTCCTGCAAACCTGAGGAAGCATCTCCTCAGCGCTAGGTGAAGAGAACCCCTGAATAGTCAGAAGCCTACACCTGAGCCTTTGTGGTATCTGAACTTGTGATGCCACCATGATAGAGGAATAGTAAAAACTGGTCCTGAACAGACAAGAATCCTAGGGTCTTTGCAGTGGAAGACAAAGATAACCCTGATCAAATGAGACTCCCACAAGAGATAACTCAGTAGCACCCGAGTTCACAGTAACATATTATACTCACAAGGGAAATAACCTGTCATGCAGAAGAGCCAGGCATGCAGACCCAGGAACCTAATACTCTGCTTAGATGCCTCGTAAAGTCTTAGAAAAAGTGATAGTTCACCTTAAATGGAGATGTCAGCACTGCAGTGGTAAACTATGGAGAAGGGGATCAAAAAGCACAGAGAAGTAGACAGGCTACTTCTGAACCTATCAGCTGACCACTGAGGGGTCAGTCCTGCCTGGAGGACAATCCATTTACCAAGGTGAAAAGGAATGCACTGGTGTGGGGGCACCAGCATCACTGAGATCAAGAGGGCCGCCCTCTCTAGGCCAGAATGGATGATAGATGTCATTTCATAGCTTGGCTCCCTGATAGCAATGGAGGTAATAAGATCCCAGCATAGCAGAGGCCAAATGGCAAATTTAACCATCAAAATCAAGATGGGCATAATTTCTACAACAGGCAGCAAAGATGAGATGGTAGCCAGGGGAGCCTGTCTACAGGGATCTGTGAAGATTGGCTCAAAGAACATGGTGTTCCTGGGGCAATATAGGTGAGCAGCCAGCAAGGACATATGTAAAAGAGATCAAGAATAAATGTGCAGACACATCGGGTCAGCCAGCCCAGCGGAGAGAGATGAACCCCTGCTCAGTGCCCAGACCAGAACCAGTTCTTTGATGCAGAACCCACTGACTAAGAGAGAGGCTGGGTCTCCATGAGGAAGTCCTCTGCACCACCATAGCAAGGATATACTGTAGTGATTCCCCAGTCTTTCCCAAAAAGACCTATGGCCTCTTGCTCA
Organism: Cynocephalus volans; assembly: GCF_027409185.1. Lineage (NCBI taxonomy): Eukaryota > Metazoa > Chordata > Mammalia > Dermoptera > Cynocephalidae > Cynocephalus > Cynocephalus volans. The sequence continues at coordinate 94,134,343 of NC_084464.1, read as the reverse complement.
GGCAAATATAATTAGGAAAAGGGGAATATTCTAAATACCATCACAGCTCTCCTACTAGAGTAGGGGCAAATGGTGGTTAAGTAATAAATGGAGGTCTGGCCCATTGCCATTCCTTGGTTTCAGCTCTCTGTCCCAGAGAGCACACCAAAACCAAGTTCAACACATGCATGGTCCCATCTAGTGGTCATTTCCTTGGTTTCAACTGTGTGTTTGGAATAAATATACTGAGGAGCTGGTAGAAACCTTGCATTTATTTTTTGATCAGTAGAATAAGAAGTAAGAAAAGCCAAGTAGATGCCCCTGAGACTATCTCCTGACCAAGATAGTGAATCAAAACAATGTCAGCACTGGAGGAGATGGCAGAGACTACTGTCACCCTCAAAGACTTGAGGTCTAAATTCACCAGTCTGGCCTGCAAAAATTGAATGGATGAAGAAACATGATGGTCAGCTACTATAATTTAATCAATAGGAGCCCTGATCGCAGCTCTATACCAGACGTGGTATCTTTGCTAGAGCAGATTAACACATGGTACAAAGGCCATTGGTCTGGCATGAAGGAAGATCAGAAGCTGTTTGCTTTCACATGGGACAGACAATGGTATACACTTATAGTCCTGTCCAAGGCTGTTAATTTTCTTGCTTTGTCATAGTAGTCTAAAGGTACTGTGTTAGGTGACATGGAAGGCTGCTAGCTTTGACAGCAAGAGAGGGCTCTGCAGTGGGTTCACACATCCTCAACAGCAGACCACTGGGCCACATGACCTAAAAGATCCCTCAGTACTTCAAGGTATCTGTGATAAACAAAGACAATCTATAGAGCCTCCAGCAAGTGCTAACAGAAGACACAGGATTCTGTAGCAAGATGCAGTAGTTTACAACAGAGAACCACAGACAACCTGAAAAGCAGTTCCTGACATGCTCCTGGGCCCTGCTGGAAACTGGTGTCTGACCACTGCAGTCAGAAGCTGAGTAATATCAGATTCCACAAGGCCAAAAACAGGATGGGCCCTGGACGATGTATTGTAAAATGGAAATGGTATATTTAGGGTCAGGCTCAAAAGGGGCCAGAAGGCTCAGAACTTTGTTCATCCGTGAAGTGGCTTTGTATGTTGGCACGAGCTGAAAATGGAATGTTTCTGTACTACAGCCCAATCCAGGGTGTCTCAGAAAGACAGTGGTGAGGGGAAACCCCTCTGACGAATCGATTCAGATGAAGCATGTCATCATCCACTCAGTGTGGAAAGAGAAGTGATCCGAGATTAAAGGCATATGAGGACTTGAAATATTGGTACAAGGGAGTCTGGGGAAGAGCCATGCGGATGGACCCACGTGAATAGGCACAAAGCATGAGATTATCCACTTCTGTCCCAGAGAGCACACCAAAAGCAAGAGATAACCGATAGCTAGGGAAGACAGTTGTAAATCAGTAGGCCAAAAACCCTTGGAAAATCCTGTCTTGCATGCCAAGGCTCTCAGACATTTGCTATCTTACAACACTTCCTTCCCCGAGGAAGAGAGAAAACACTGGCACTGGCGTTTCTCAAGGCACTGTCCACAAAGCCCTCCCCATTTCATCTCAGGAGATAATTCATGCAAAATGCAATCAGGGGAACACTAGGGGCATGTCATCCTCACCCTTACTCTTTACTCAGAAAAATGGTGTGTGCTGGCTTCTTTGTAATGTTTCTATTGCTGGAGAAGAGAAAAGCCCATTTCTTGGAGTCTCTAATAAGAAAAGAACAGGTACAATTGAATTTCATCTCTGTCAATCATTCCAGCATATGAAAAGGGAGCCAGGACACCTTCCCTGACTAAGAAACAGTTGCAAGGTTATGTCCACAAAATGACCACCTTTCTTTTAGTCCACCTCTCTTACTTTAAGCTGGAGTAGGGTGGAGGGCTGGCTCTTAATTGTGCAGACTTTCGCAATATGAGAAGGACCTTTCGCAGCAAACGCTGAGAAAACAGTGTAGTTCATAGTGTATTAGTCCATTTCTGTTGCTTATAGCAGAATGTCTGAACCTGGGTAATTTATGAGAAAATGAAATTTTTTTCTTACAGTTTGGAGGCTGTGAAGTCCACTGTCCACAGGGTGCATCTGGTGAAGGCCTTCTTCTTAGTGGGAACTTTCTACAGGGTCCTGTGGCGACCAGAGTGTCACATGATGAGAATGGGCTGAGCAAGAGAGCTAAACTGATGGCTCGCTCTCCTTATAAAGCCATCAGAACCATGCCCATTCCCCTATGA